>NC_091752.1:2501374-2603874 GCF_043380555.1 Nothobranchius furzeri
AACTTTTGTCATTACCTGAGTTTACTCTGATGAGTTGCACTGAATGGAATCAGCCAGGGATGCATAGTCCGGACAGTAACAGCTCACAGCCAGCCTCAAGCACACTTCCAGATTTTCATCAGTCATGGTGGAACGGTACTTGGACTTGATGAGCTTCATGTGTGAAAAGGCTGACTAACATAAATAGGTGGATCTTAGGTGTGTTCTTGCTGTGTCGTGGCAGCCGTCGGTGAAACTGTAGCTACAAAACAGGTAAACAAAACCGTTTCTGTGTTTAAAAAGAACAAAAGCATGGAATAAATAGGTGGAGCCGAAAAATGCAGTCAAAAACTTTGCACATTTTCTCATGTTGGGGTACTCAACCTCTGTGAGTAAGTTCCAGAACTGTTCATGAGCTCTGGACTTCAGCTGAATGTCGGCTTGTAATGTCAAAATCTCATCTTCCACTTGAGGTGCGTTCAGGTGAAACAGTGTTGCAATTCTCTTCCGGCTCTTGGAGGGTGCAGACGCTTTTTTCCTCCTCTCCTCCATATCTTATCCTCAAGGCCTTTGTCTGTCTCTGTGTGCTGGGTGCACGGCTGCTTCTGCATTTTTCTGGAAACTGGAAACTGAAATACATTTAAATGGATCTCGTTAGCTGGTCTCTCAACGCGATTGATAAAATTTTTCAACGATGAGAACGGGAGAAGGGGCTCCCAGATGTCCTGCCGGTACAGACCCAGTTGGACACATCATGGACTCCTGGAAACAGTGGAACTTGATTTGTTTATCTCAGCTGTCGGTGGAGGACTCTGAAGATGTGTGGATATTCGTGGTGTTGGTGTCAGGTTTCCTGCTCATTGGCATAGGAGGCTACCTGGCTTACTGGAAAATTAACGAGCTGTCGAGGAATATTGGCCTGATCCCGGAGCTCAGAGATGGTTTGCATCGCGCTGTGAATTCACAGACTCACATAATTGTCGAGATGAACCGTAAGCTTGGGACTTTGGCCGAGATTCATTCTTTGGCACAAAAGATGGATGCCATCAAGGATAGAGTGGACGAATCAGCATGGATTGGGATAGATTAATGTCCATTACTATTGGGATTCGGAGAGGTGACGACCAACAACAAACTGTAAGACAGAGAGGAAATTATGTCTGTCTGGCCCCAAAACAATTTCTAATTGGAATCTGGTGCCCTTGAGCCTGCAAGGCTCCAACAAAAACTCCCCCCTCAGAAGATATGGGGATTGTGCCGTCGCTATGGCAACTCAACTCTGTCTCCTTTCCCAGCCTGGGCGAGACTGCGGGAAGGCCGCCGAAGCGTCCAGGGTCACTGCAACCCTCCAACCCTAAATGCCCCCCCCCCCCCCCCACACACACACACACACACACTGAGGTGACATGCGCTGCTTATCGTGGCTGCAGGAACTGAAGTGTGGATAGTCCCAACCTACCACCCCTCCTAGTGGACACTTATGTTGTGTTGTCTGAAGTCTGTTGCACATCTCTGGCTGAGGTGTTTTTTGCAGAGCAAAGCTGCCCTCCTGCTGGAGGGTAACTCTGAAGGGCCTTTTTTCCCTCCACCTGAACCAACCCTCATGTAAACCCCTCTTATCTCTATTAAGGTAGCGCGACTCAGGGTTGCGAATGATCACAGTCACCAATTCTTGTCATGTGTCTTGCCCATGTATGTCTGATCTCTGAATTGTGTGTGCTGAAACTCTAATTTCCCTCTGGGATTAATAAAGTATCTTTGATTTGATTGATTTGAATTTTTGATGAAAGTGAATCAACCTCAGCATCTTCCCAAACAGGATAGCACATGAATGTAGCAACTGGCTCGAGCAAAGTAAAGTCTTGAAAGCGTTTGTCAAACTCTGACAAACAACTGTCAATCTGTTCTGTGTAGTGTGCACTGCTCAAGCTGCACACTGGCCTTCCCTTGCCTCTCCAGCTCTGATGCCAGGTTCTGGAAGTTTGTCAAATCATGGCGCTGCAGTTTTGAGGAATAATGTTGCATCTTTCGTTTGAAAGCATTAACTGAGCTGATCACATTGATCACCGTTTTGTCTTTTCCTTGCAGCTCTAGATTAAGGTCATTCAACATGTTTGTCAGATCAGTTAAAAATGCTAAGTCTAACAGCCACTGACTGTCATTTATTTCCCAGTATTCTGCATTTCCAGCTTCACACAAAAAATCCTTTATTTCTGGACAGAGCTCTCGAAATCTTTGCAGGAATTTCCCTCGACTAAGCCATCTCACGCCAGTGTGCAGCAACAGCTCAGAGTGGTCGCACTCAGCCTTCTCCAGATGCACACGGAATAGCCGTCTTTGAAGTGATCTGGCACGAAGAGAACAGGCAATCTTCGTTGCTACGTCCATGATCTCTTTCATGTTGAGCATTGTAGCGCATAACACTTGTTGATGGATTATGCAGTGGTAATTCAGGAAGTTCGGAAAAGCATCATCCTCTCTGCACTTGGCAATAAATCCATTCAAACGGCCAACCATTGCTGGTGCTCCATCCGTGGTGATGGACACTGGTTTATGCACTGGGAGCTGGGTTTTCTCAATAAAGTTTTTGAACGACTAAAATATGTCCTCTCCTCTGGTCTTTTCTTTCAAGGGCAGCAATGTTAATAGCTCCTCTTTTGCAGAAATATCAGTAAACACCATACGTGTGTGTGTCACTCACGTCCGTAGATTCATCCAGCTGCAGTCGCAATCTGTGATGTCCTTCCAAAGTTGCTGGGTCAAATCCTCAGCAATGTCTTCACTGCGCGGTTTAACTGTACTTCTTGACAGCTGGAGAGCTTTGATCGAAGAAAATATTTCTGCCTTGTTTTTAAAATCTTGGAACAATGAGTCAGCAGTTTCAACGAATGCCTCTTTTACCATCTCCCCGTCTTGGAAGGACTTCTTTTTTTGTGAGAGTATGTTGTGAGAAAAATGGCTGCTGTCCGGACAACTGGCCTTTTAGTTCCTTCACCTTTCTCTTTCTCAGTTTGCTTTTCGGCGGGAAGTCTGTGTCATATTTTCCATGAACAGTCCGAAAATGCTGCTCCACATTTCCTTTCTTTGGTAATGCTATGGCAGACTGGCAGATGATTCAAACGCACTTCGAAAATGTCTCCGTGAAAAAAAGTCCTCCTCCCATTCCGTATGAAAGTGATACGTTTTTTTCTTTTTACATAGGCCACTCATTTTACCTTTCTGAAGAAAACCGAGCGCTAAAAATGGAATATTACTTGCTGTGTAGCTTGCTAGTTTTGCTGCTGTTGTGCGCCGTTTTGCGCATGCGCAGTGATCTATGACCGGAAGAAAAAGATATCATGTTTGACATCTCATACAATGTTGTTCCTCTCCACCGCCAGGTTAAATCAATGAAAAACACACCACTGCTCATTAGAGGTGGGAAAAATGATCGATTCTAAGATGCATCGCGATTCAGCCGTGCATGATTCCGCATCGATGCAGCAACGTGGCATAATGAGATTCTCTCCCTATGTCTATGTCGGGGGTCGGCAACCGCTGCTCTGGAGCCACATGCGGCTCTTCCATCCATCTGAAGCGGCTCGCTGTGCTTGTAAAATAATGAATGGATATTTAAATAAAATGCTTTATATTTTACTGCATTAATTTTACATCTGTATGCCAATTCTATGTAAAGATTGTCTGCGTAAACCTGAACAGTTCCAACCCGGTCTTACTGTGAGACCGGGTTGACGGGTCACGCTTGTGCGTTATCTTTTTTTTTTTTTACCGTGTCCTGTCTGGCTGTGAAGCAAGCAGAATTGATGTCTGAATGCTGGTAACAAGCCTTACAGATTTACTCTCAGGTGGAGCATCAAAGCGTCTGCTTTTAATGTCACGCCTGATACTTAAAACTTTATTGTTATTGTTTTTGAATGCTTTGTGATTCCGACCAGACACGGAGACAGAGGTGAAAGAGAAAGGAAAAGGAAAGGTGGTGGTGGTGGGGGGGGTCCACAAAAATAAACAATAATGAACAAGAGTCTGCTTCTAGACCTGCAGAAAAAGACAAAAAAAAGCAAAAGGACAAAAAAAAGGGACACAACAACAATACAACAAGATCAAGCTGTCACTGCGTCAACTTGATGAAAAAATATATAATCAACATTGCTTAACTGAAGAATCACGATAATAAATCACAACGCATTAAGTGTCCACCATAGTCTTAGGACCTGTGTTGAACGTGCCCAAGCCCATACTTTTGAGAGCACCATGTGAGCACCTGTGTGTGTACACGCGCTTGTTTATGTAAGGTTTCTCTATAAAAGCATCCAACAGAGAGTGTGAGGGACCACAGATCCGCCCCCCAAAGATGCGCAGGAGACGGGGGGAGCTCCAAGTCCCAGAGATCTAGGCGCTGCCCCAGAACACAGGAACCCCAAAGAGACTGCAACCAGAAAGGCCCCCGCCCCCCTCGAGAGGCACAGAGGATCGCCCCGGGGGGCCACAACCAGCAGCCGGCAGAGTCCCGGGAGACATCAGCGGCAAGCCCTCAGGCCCGCCCGCAGCCTCTCACCCCCTAGCCGGCCGAGCCCGGGACCCAGAGGCGACCACCCCCGCCGGGGACCCAGCAGAGCCCAGGGACCCAGACCCCACCAGGCAGCCACCGGGATCCATCAGGCAGACGCCAAAATCTTAAACCCCCAGACCCGGTTGCCACGAACACTCAGGCAGACCAAGGCACAACCCCTCACACCAGGTGTGGCAGGGGGAGGGGGGACGAAGATCTATATCATCAAGAGAAGTTCCAGGAGAGGGGAGGAGTCAAAGGCCCCACCTGACATATACAGTCATACACAAACACAGTCACACACTCCCTCCCTCATGCTCACACATGCACATACAACCCAAGACTTACAAAAATGCACGCCGGACACCCACTCATTCTCCCCATACACACCCTATTCACTCTGGTCCCGGTACTGCTGCACATGGGGTACAACCATCACTGGTTACCAGAGTTTGACCCTTTCTGCCTGGGTGCTGATGAGCAGGCTCCCCCGCCCAACGCTGAGCACAGCAACCCACCACCCCAGACCCCAACCAGATGGCCAGATCTCCCTCCTAGCCTCCAGCCCCAGGAAGCCAAGCAACAACAGAGGTGGCTAAGACCCCTAGTCTCCCTCCGCCTGCTCCAATATAGTGTTGTGTGGTGATGAGGTGTATTCCATGGCTGTGGTGAGTGGACAGTGTGGGCATTGTCTGGCCTATGCCAGCTGATGCCACCGCACCACCCCACCTACACCCTCAGCCATCCGTGTCTAAGTGCAGTTTAAAATTGGAAGTGGGCACCGGCACCCGGGAGGAGGCTGAGATATCCCCCTGCCAAATGCCGTTGAATGTGCTCACTCCCAAGGCCCTAAGTGTGTGTTTGTGTGGAATGTCGTCAGTGGAAGTGTAAAAGGTGCAAATAAAATTGGGGGGCAGGTTGCCACAGGAATGCGGAGATGGGGTCCATACCCGCACTCCCTGACTTGCCCACCCCCCAAGGTCCTATGTGTATGTTTGTGTGATGATGTGAGGGAGCAGGAGGAGAGAAATATGTGGGGATGGGGAGGAATGGCTGGTTGGGCTTAGCCCTCCAGGGAGCCAGCTCCCCTACTGGCCCCAATAGGCACCTCTGTTGTCAAACTGCCACCCAGGGCATGGAGACCCCATGATAACCTATGATAACGCACAAGCATTCTGAGCTGACGAGGAAGTGAGATTCTGGGATTCTCCTCAGCTCCTGGATGTGTCGCCACATTGGAGACAGGAACAAGCGCTATTCAGCCAAAGTTTCATAATCAGGGAACATTTTCTAAGTGACAAGTCTTGCTTCAGTCGGAGGAATCTTCCCACATGCGCTCTGGTTCTGCGACGTGCTCCAAGCCCCTCCACATCTTCAGCTCGCTGTGCACCGTACGTACGCGCTGACAGTGAGCTGCGCTGAGCTCAGTGTCCAGCTCAGATGGGAACATTTCTTGAGTGATTTAGCTACATCTGAGCGAAACAAATAAAATGTCAGTTTGATTAACACCAGAGCCAGGCGCACTGCACCGTTATCTCCGTCATTGTTAATGAGGGAAAAACAAATTGATCGGATCCTTTTCTGACCTTCCCCACCTACAAAGTTTAATTACAACAATCAAACGTGACAGAGCCTGGATTTGTATTCTGAACAGTCTAAACATGTTTTAAAAAGAAACGTATGACAAAAGTGGCGCCTGCTCAGTAAAACCACCAACAGGGTGAAACATATCAAAATACTGTAGGCAGAGATGGGCTACAACTTCTGGATCCACTTTATATAAATAGTTTTATTGATTATCTTCTTATGAAAGATAGCTTTGACGTACACGAGCGACCGGTACTGGCTGCTGTCACCTGTTGTGAGCAGCTCTCTGCTGTCTGAGGGTAGGCCCCGCCCACAACGCCGCGGCTGCTGTGGCTCCCAGTGTTTTCTTTACTGTGGGAAACGGGTAATAATGGCTCTTTGATGGGAACAGGTTGCCGACCCCTGGCCTATGTCTATGTGAGGACAATAAAATTTTGAGGTTTTATAATTACTTCTGGGGGCAGAGTTGCAGTGACATGCGAGCTGCGTTGCCCTAGCGCCAATTTAAAACAGAAAAGGCGGACAGGGATACAGGGCCAACATTACCAGTAATCAAAGATGTACCCGTTACCTTTAAATCGGATGTCTGGGCTAATTTCTGTTTTGGGATCCTGGATGTGAAAGAATCACTTAACACAGTATTTGTTTACTATTTTTAAGTTCAGTAATATTCTATCTTAAAGCTGCTCTACCGAAAACATTATTTCTTATATTATTTAAGTAATTATAGGCAGCACACTTTAAAAATTATTGCTCACTATAGTGAATAGATGAATGTTCTGTTTTTCAGGGATTTTGAAATCAAAAAGAAATTGAAAACTGCTTTTATTAAGTAATGAAAATTTTTGTGTGAAGAATCGTGATGCATTTCAGACTCAAATCGAATCGTTAGGCAGATAATCGGAATCGGATCGAATCGTGAGGCAGGTAGAGATGCACACCACTACTGCTCATCTCAAACCATGCTTGGAATAAATAATTCGTGAGGTCACATGTACAGACGTAATCTATATCGATAAGAAGTCAGATCTTTGAAATAGACTTGTGTTTTGAAGTACTGAAAGTGTGTGTGATTTCCTGTCTAGCCCTATGTTATTTACGGACATTGACGCGGCTAGCGGTAAAAATAGAACCCAATCCTCTTTGACGGCGCGGCCGGTTTAGATCACTTTCATAGACTATATTGGATTCTTTCTAAAGCAGTGATGTAAAAACTGACTGGCTGCCATATATATCAATCAGGTTACAAGATGGCTGATAGGCTGACATAATTTTTCATGAGATCCACCCACGCTACCTTTTCGATTGACTGGTAGATCGCGATTGACGTAATGAGCACCCCTGGTCTAGATTCTAGACAGGTCAGTGAATGACACCTTTCAGGTGCATGAGCAGCATGAACCAGTGGTGGCTGCTGAGTGTAACACTTGGTAGGGTATGTGTGGCTTTTCTACCAAACATTAGAGCAACTGCTGCAACTCCATTTTTATTCTTATTCACGTTTTATTTTGACGTTAGTTTGTTTCCCAGCTTGAGCTTTCAGTCTCCAACAGCTTGTGTGTCTTTAAAGTGGGAGTCAAGGCATGGGTGGAGACTCGTTTCACCCAGAATTCCTGGGAAAAAGGCGTTACCTGGAGGACTGAGACCTGCAGCACCCCCTCAACCCCCACCCCCACCCCCGCGTGCGCTCTCGGAGTTTCTCAGTCGAAAAGAAGAGTCGTTAAGCGTGTGCACACGAGCACACACAAACAGCCGACTCACCATTCAGGAGAAGAGCAGACACTGAAACTGACTGCAGGAAGGAGGATTTACTGTTCAGCTCCTTCATTAAAAATGAGGGGAGGAGGATATTTTTCTTAAGGAGGTGAGCGGCTCCGAGCGCCAATGTGTCATACGTGTCAGGTGAGTGGTTGAGCCAGGTGGAGGTGTGACGAGACTCAGCAGGAGTCCAGTGCAGTGCAGCCACGTAGTATGGCACAGACAACATCACCCTGCAAGCGCTACAGCAATCAGCTGTGGCTGATTCTAAATCAATGTGGAGCAGAGATGGAGATTTAGTTACGATTTTGAGCTGAAATATTAAATTTAAACTAAGTTGCACTAAACTGCCAAAATGTTTACAGATGTCTACAGCACTTTTAGGCACTCGTTTATACAGGTTATCATCAAAAAAAAGTTAATTTAGCTGTTACTCGCTCTTTAATCAGTATTTCAAGCATACGTGCTTCAAAGCACTATACTCACTTCCACCAGTAGGTGGCACTGACAGAAACTGACGTAGATATCTTGCTTTGTACATTATAATCTCACAAATGAGAACAACTAAACACATCTTACAGCAAACACTATTGGTGTGATTTCAGCAACAGTGTGTGTGTGTGTGTGTGTGTGTGTGTGTGTGTGTGTGTGTGTGCGTGTGTGTGTGTGTGTGTGTGTGTGTGTGTGTGTGTGTGTGTGTGTGTGTGTGTGTGTGTGTGTGTGTGTGAGAGAGAGAGAGAGAGAGAGAGAGAGAGAGAGAGAGAGAGAGAGAGAGAGAGAGAGAGAGAGAGAGAGAGAGAGAAATTAAAGGACATCAAGCACCTTCTAGCATGCTAGCTAGCTGCTTCTGTAGCAGGGGTGCTGATTGCTGGAGAATTCTAAAATTCTCTCTAGCAACCAAAGATGATTGGTTGTGTTGATGCAGTTCAGAAGCGCTTTTTCCAGTGCCCTAGAGAGAAATGACTGAGTCTGTTGGGGAAATCAACGGTTTCATGAGTGACAGCTGGTGAAAATGATGTGTATATAATTCAGATAGCATGAAGCCACACACTAAGAAGCTGCACAGACACATTTATAATAAATAAATCAATATACATTGCGGTTTGTCTTACCTTTAACTTTTGTCTCCCTTCACATGAGGAAATATGACACCCTAGCATCCCCTATGGATGAGCTGCCACTTTTTGTGCTTTTTAAAAGATCTTGTTAAAAAGAAAGCAATTAGCAGTTGTGCTAAAATGTCTTTTTAACCTCCAAAGAGTCCAATTTTAATGATGGTAGGGAGCCCATATCTACATAAGAGGCTACTGCATCGTCATATATACTGGACAATTCATTTCCATAAGCTCCAATAACACGTTTTTGAGGGGAAATGGGAGGTGGCCACCACCGCCATTTTGACCGTGTCACAGGTTCCGTCAAGCCCAGACAATTCCACAAAAGGGAAGAGAGGTGGAGCTGAGGGTGGGGCTGTAAGGCTGGGATCAATTGACGACACCCGGTCGAACTCGCTACAAGCTAACCTGAAGCTAACCCAAGGTTAACGCGGAGGTGGGAGCTAAGCTAACGGAGGTAGCAACCTAGCTACAACCGGAGTTAACTGTGCACAACACCAGAGCTTCTGAGTCAGAGATACGCCGGGCTGACCGCTGGGTAAAACCGGGTGGAACACAGAGGTCTCCGAGAGCTTCACAAGCCGGCAGCCGCACAGCAGACAAGCGCCGCTGCAATCTGAGATGCACAGAGCTGCCGCTGGAGAGAACCGGGTGGAAAGGTTTCCATCCCAGAGCTCCACAAGCCGGCAGCCCGCGCAGCAGACAGAAGCCGCGATCAGACAGAGATGCGCCGAGCTGCGGGGAGGGGAGAACCGGGTGGAAAACATCGGTTTCCATCTGAGAGCTCCACAAGCCGGCAGCCTGTGCAGCAGACAGGAGCCACGGCGTTCAGAGATGCGCCGAGCTGCGGGGAAGGGAGATCTGGGTGGAAAACATCGGTCTCACGAGAGCTCCACAAGCCGATAGTGGGAACCCAGCTCCACCAACATGTTATATTTCAACCCATTTTCTAAAGTGCAGCATTATGTTAAATGCACTGGGTTTTACCCTATTACATTTACATTTCATGGTTAAACAGTACATGTTAAAATCTAAGCTCAGCTCGGCAGTGACCTAAAATACATAAATATAATTTTACTTACCGAAAAAAATGAAGTGGAGACTCCTTGGATGCTCTATTAGTGCAATTAATGCCACAGCAAGTCATTTTGTCCAACAATTGCACAAAAAATATCCAAACAAGAATACACAAACACTACAACTAATGGTTTAAGTTGAGAGACTCAAAATCCCGGAGCAGTTTCCAGGCCAGACCGAGGCTCTACTGAGGCCTTTCCACGGAGCTAGCTCTGTGGTCACGTGGGTCTGATGCTCATTAATTATACAGAATTTTAGGCTTTTAATACACTTAAACAGAAGAGTGAGAAAAACATTCACCCCCCTCAGAGTTGTCATGAGTGTAAACTAGATCATTTAAACCAAAAACATGTTTTGGTACCAGGCTGTAAACATGTTTATTTCTGCTGTGAAATTGGTATTTTTAACATGGGAGTCAATGAGGATTTGCTCGCTTCTGACACTAGCCCCTAGTGGATGAGGGTGGAACTGCAATTTATTTCATTTCCGTGTTGGACTCAATTTCTGTCCTGCATTGTGGGGGCTTGTGCTCAGGCAGTTAAACTAGCTGCTAAACGCTAAAATTGCATCTTTAAATATGCATGCAGGCAGTCACTAACACCTATTTTTCCCAGTAGATCTGTAGAGCATATCTCGCCTGCCAGAGAAATGTTTACAGGAATCTTGGAATGAAACAAGGTGACAGCACATTGTTGGAAGTAAATTCAGCAACAACCACAGCATGATCGATTTCTTCCAGGAAGCAAACTGTCACCATTTCCTTCCAGCAGGCAGAAGATCAAGAACCCTCAAACCTCAAAGCAAAGGCTGAGGAGCTTCTCGTCTTAGGTTGTTAGACTCTTGAACTCTGACTCTTAATCTTTAAACTGCAGTTAATTTAGATGAATACAAGCGACTGTAGTAGACAGTGGTGGCTTCGATTATCTCAGTATCTCCACGACTCTTTGCTGTGGGTAGCATGATAAAACGCTGACGGTGCTCGTGCAGATGTTGCTGTGGTTTGAGCTCCTCCAGCTGTTTCCAGGCACCCACTTACACAAACCACCGCAAGGCGTGAACTTGGCCCTTAATATCACCGCTCCGCGCAGTGCCCCATTGACTTTGTCACAAGATAGGAGTTGATGATTAGAGACTGCCTGAGAAAGGCCACACTTAGAAGAACCGCGTTCGGGAGAAAAAGCAGGTGCAACAGGAAAGGAAAAAGAAAAAAAAACACTATTTCTATCTGAGAATGAATAACATTCAGCTGCAGAATATTCAGAATGCGTTTCTGAGAGGAGTGCTCTGTACGGAAAGCAGATTTGCCACCTGGCTTTGTTGATAAGCTGAGCAGTAGGAGACAGAGGGAAGGAAAAATCTCGTCTTTGTCCAGTTCTGCTCTGATCTATCGTTCCTCTGTGAAGCTTCCTCTCCAACAAATCTCTACAGGAGATGTTCGACTAACAACCACAAAACATCAAAGGCTCTATTTTCTGAAAAAGGACCAAAATAGTGGCCACCAGCCATCCCAGACATGTTTTAATATAATTTCTCTGCTGTGATTGCATATGCTGTGCTTTCAAAGGCAGCTGAATTTCTATCAGTGGCAGAACGGAGAAAGAAAAGCAAAATCTTAGTTTATTACACAGAAGGGGGGGGGGGGGGGGGACTAAGGATCTGTTTCAAAGAAGAGAGGTGGATGAATAAACACAGAGCTGTTACACAACAGAAGCTGTATGGAGATGGGAGATTTAGTGATTTTATTGTACATGTACACGCTGAGCTCTGGTCAAATGTTATCCCCCACCAGGGAGCAGAAACATGTGTTCTGAGTAAGTGCGTAAACGACGCACAACAACACATCTGGGGATTCGAGCAGTTTGTTTTCCTGAAAATGAAGGTCATCCATCTGAGATTGCTTTGTCGTGGAAATTCCCTCAAACTAATTAAGTTGCATATTATTGACTGCATAAGCAATCGATAGGAAACAATAAGTGAGGCCAGAGAGCAGGCATAATGTGTTGTTAAGTGATGTTTGTGCTCAGAAGGACTTTTTGTTCTGTTTGATGAGACAATAAAGAATGTGAGTAATCTTTTAACCATCCAAAAACAGTGTTACGCTATATTAAATAGAGAGAGGTTGAGCACTAGGACCAAGCAGAAAACAATCGTCTGTGTTGGAACCTGTGGCCGTGTTCGAGTTGAGCAGCGCCTCGCCTGGAAACAGACGAGAGCAGACGGACGCAGCAGGGGGCGGGGCTGAAAGCCGGCGTTTAAGTCGGACAGATTTCCCTACATGTGTAGCTCGCGGGTGACGATGGCTGAAAATATCGCGTTAGAGTTCACACTTGTTTAATTATTTATTTTAATTCCAGTGCCTGTTAGCAGCTGAAACACATCCTCACGTGCTTGTGGATATCATATATTGTATATGGAGACATGACTGTAATAATAAGTGAAGGTTATCAGCTGTAGCTTCAGTGTGCTCAAAGGAAACGTGACAAAAGAAAACAAAACACATTTCTCTTTATGGCCTATATAGTTGTCATCATCAACATAACGTGATTTACAGAATACATGTGACCAACTAACATTTCATGTTCTACCACCGGATGTTTGGATCAAAATATGAACCAATCAGATCTTAGATCAGGTGAGAGCCAGGCGTTTCCCATCATCCTCTAGGTTTTGCAGCCGGTGGAGAGCAACTGCAGCGCCTTGCTCCAAAATCTGCGGCCGCCTTGATCTCACGAGGTTATCGTTGCCTACGTAGGCATGACGTCAGAGCAAGTCGGCGTCAAGTTGGACACAAATCTAACCGGCATGCACTGCTCGCCGATCACCGGCCGGTGATCAAATCTGCGCAGAACTGGCTCATCTCGAACACGGCCTGTGACACGGTCAAAATGGCGGTGGTGGCCACCTCCCATTTCTCCTCAAAAACGTGTTATTGGAATCTATGGAAACCCATTGTCCATTTATGTATATGTCAATGGTTGAAGCCTGTCTCCCATTAGAACATGCTGTAAAGATCCCCCCCACCCCACCCTCACGCCAGTTGCGTCCCCACGTCTTCTACAGCCAAAACTATGTCCATGTGAGTAATTACTCCGGTCCAGTTAAAGAAACAAGCATCTTTTAGGAAATACACAACTTTGAAGCAACACTTAATTCATTTCCTGCTTCTCCCGCCTACTGGATGAAAGTGGAATTACAATTGTCATAAACAAGGCCTGCTGTAGCTAGCACTAACAACAAGCTAACGCGAACAAGAACCGGCTGATACCAAGGGGCAAACTTCGCCTGCCAAAACTATGAACTCATTCGCTGCCGGCCGTTTCCTGATCGGTAAAGCCCTTCGCTGCCAGCATTTTTCACCGTTTTAACAGTTTTAACAGTTTTTTAACGTTCTGAGTCACAGAACGTTGCGCGCTAGGATGACGTCGACACCAAAACTACCAAAACAAAGAGGAGACTCACCTCTTACATCAGGAAGAATCTGCACATTTCGAGTGTTATCCGTTCTTTCATAATCCGTAGTTGAATTGCGATCGGCAGAAGCTTTTCCGGTTCACAGCTCACTTTTTTTCACAGCGGCGGCCCAAAACGATCTCCTAACACATGGATGTTCTGCTTCCTGATCATGTGACGTGTGACGTACGCAGATGAAGATCGGCTTTAGAGCTGAGATGTTTGTTCTCACGGGGCGGGGGCTCATCCGACGCCCACACAGTAAAAAAAAAATACAAATGACGACTTTAGTCAGTGAATGAGTTAAGTGCTGTTTCTGTTCAGCAGAGGGCTACAGCGAGCTGCCCAGTGGGAAGTTGCTCAAGTTCATGGCTCAAAATCTATCGAAACCAATTTAAAAGCAACAGTTTTTTTGTAGAGTTATCCTCCTCAAACAGCTTCCTCCTTCCAACAGAGTGCACGTTCCCACAACATGAACTGATGTGTCACTGGCAATGGAGGAAGCGAACATTAGTTTGTACTTATTGAACCGGTTAATGAACTATTCAGGAAAATATCAACATGCCGTATATGCTTCGTCACTTCCACTGAGCACAAAGTCCCGACAGTGGGCTAATTAAAATCCAGAATCAAAATCTCTTAGATTGTATGTCTTATTAAAGTCCATATGGGAACATTTAATACTTTTGTTGACATGCTGGATAAAGAGGCATAAATGTCACCATCTGGTTATGTGTGGGTAGAGACTGATCTAGTCAGCCTCGCTGGAAGATGGAGAAAACAATGGAGGAACCAGATGAGAGGTTTTTATTCTAATAACCAGAAATGAGTGTTTCATTTAATACAGCTAATACAAAATGACCCAAACCACTGGTTGGATTTTAATGAAACTCAGAAAGTAATCACTGCATGCGCTTCAAATAATTAACCTTTAGAGTAAACCGTGTTTCAGATTGTTGCACAGCTGTTTGAAATTAATCAAACAAAATGGCCAGAGCCCAGAACACATAGTTGCTAATTTTGAGTAAATTTTTTTATGTGGCAGTAAGTAGCTGAGAGTCATGCATAATACATACTCTGAGTGCTAACACATTGTGTTCGATATGATAGTGTTATTTACGCAGAGAGACAGTTTCCTCACAGCAAGAGGGTCGAAGGTTCACGCACTGCCTGCAGCCTTTCTGCTCGGAGTTTGCATGTTTCCTTCCACCGGCCAAAAACATGCATGCTAGCTTAAACTGTTGCTTTGGATCAAAGTTTCTGCAAAAGGAACAAAAACAAAACTGTCAGTTTTGGTGTGTTTAGTTTTTCCCTCCATGGCTCAGTCTGCACACCTGCTTCTCGCCAGTGAGTAAATAACAACACCTGTTGTCACTTTGTAATCACCAACCCACAGTTCAAGAGTGTCCCCGGTTCATTCACCTGTTACCAGATCCTCTTGTTGTCCTGGTTCAATATGTTGGTTTGCTGCCAGATTTTTATAGCATACTTTACAGTAGCTAAAAGTAGATCACGATGTAATGTCGCAATGCATTGTGGGATGCAGCCCTAGACATACATGCATGCATTTTGCATGAGTGCCTATAGGTCTGAGTTGCACCGCTAGTCACAAGTTGTACTTTTGTCTCCTAAAGATGCTCAAATGGGACGTAACTAAGCACCGCTGTTGGAGGCGGTGCAAATCGTTCTCTAGATACCCAGATCGGATGTCGGAGGAGACATTTTGTATCCATTTTCCAAAGCTGGGTGAGGTATGAGGCAGCTGGAAAAAGGAACAGGCCAAGCTAAAGACAGACAAAACAAACGGGTTGTTTTTAACGTCGAAAAGCGGATTTTCACAGTGTGGATCAGAAAAACTGTAGCACATACATTTGTTCACATACGGTGGGAAAGGTCCTACGTCTGAAAATAACAAGCTGACACTAGCAACGCTCACAGACGTGGAGTTATCCAGGAGGCAGTGGTGTAAAAGAAGGGGCCCAGCATAACATCTCAGCCAAACAGCAGGTCCATCTAAACGTGGACACAAACATGCTTTCGACCAGAGGTGGGTGGTATGTAAAAAGTAGCGACTCTAATAACTACCTAACTAACCCTAACCCTTGTGGGGAAGAGGGAGCCAAGTTTCATCCCAGACCTTACCCTCATCCACTAGGGGCTGGTGTCAGAAGCGAGCAAATCCTCATTGACTCCCATGTTAAAAATACCAATTTCACAGCAGAAATAAACATGTTTACAGCCTGGTACCAGAACATGTTTTTGGTTTAAATGATCTAGTTTACACTCATGACAACTCTGAGGGGGGTGAATGTTTTCCTCACTCTTCTGTTTAAGTGTATTAAAAGCCTAAAATTCTGTATAATTAATGAGCATCAGACCCACGTGACCACAGAGCTAGCTCCGGGGAAAGGCCTCAGTAGAGCCTCGGTCTGGCCTGGAAACTGTTCCGGGATTCTCAGTCTCTCAACTTAGACCAGTAGTTGTAGTGTGTAAGTATTCTTGTTTGGATATTTTTTGTGCAATTGTTGGACAAAATGACTTGCTGTGGCATTAATTGCACTAATAGAGCGTCCAAGGAGTCTCCACTTCATTTTTTTCGGTAAGTAAAATTATATTTATGTATTTTAGGTCACTGCCGAGCTGAGCTTAGATTTTAACATGTACTGTTTAACCATGAAATGTAAATGTAATAGGGTAAAACCCAGTGCATTTAACATAATGCTGCACTTTAGAAAATGGGTTGAAATATAACATGTTGGTGGAGCTGGGTTCCGACTATCGGTATGGTCTCCTCCCCTCAGTGGCAGGTTGGCACATCTCTGATCGCAGCGGCGCTTGTGTGCTGCGCGGCTGCCGGCCGGCTTGTGGTTCTCCCCTCCCCGCAGCTCGGCGCATCTCTGTCTGATCGCGGCTTCTGTCTGCTGCACGGGCTGCCGGCTTTCAGCAGCTTTCGGGAGACCTCTGTGTTCCTCCCGGTTTAACCCAGCGGTCAGCCCGGCGTATCTCTGACTCAGAAGCTCTGGTGTTGTGCACAGTTAACTCTGGTTGTAGCTAGGTTGCTACCTCCGCTAGCTTAGCTCCCACCTCCGCGTTAACCTTGGGTTAGCTTCAGGTTAGCTTGTAGCTAGTTCGACCGGGTTTCGTCATTTGATCCCAGCCTTACAGCCCCACCCTCAGCTCCTCCTCTCTTCCCTTTTGTGGAATTGTCTGGGCTTGACGGAACCTGTGACACGGTCAAAATGGCGGTGGTGGCCACCTCCCTTTTGACTTAAAAACTTATTATTGGAGCTCATGGAAACGAATTGTCCAGTATATATGTCGATGGTGAGAACAGATGAGCAGTTTCATCTTCTTGCTTCCTACTGTTTGGGGTCCAGCAGCTACCAAGCTTTGCCCAAAGTGCCACTCTCTCATCATCAACACTTGATGCTGGTCGTATGCATTCACTTTATGCAGGAGCTAATATTTTACCTTTTTCTCAAAATGAGTGAAAATACCTGTGCAATTTTTCAACACTATCTGTGAGTCCAAACGTGTATTCTTTTTCTCCAGTGGTGGATGAATAAAGTTTCCCGTGCGACATAAATATTCATTCAGTCCTGTAAATAAAATCTATTTTGCAGATGATGTCATGCAAACATGACATTTTAAACGTATCTGCTGATTAAAGCAAACACCTTCATGTTCTCTGCAAACAACGTTGTTTTGTTTTAAATGTTTGAATATACAAAACAAGAGAAAAAAGTCTGACAGAAATGCCGGGAACCTCTTTGTTTTGTAACATCCATCAGTCGATCCGTTTTCTGACCCACGAGGGAGCTGGATGAGCTGGTGCCCAACTCCAGCAGTCACCAGGTGAGAGGTGAGGGACACCTTGGACAGGTCTCTAGTCCATCAGAGGGACACACAGAGACATGCATGTTACCTGACCTGCATGTTTCTGGTCTGTGGGATGAAATCAGAGAGCCTGGAGGCAACAGGGTAAACATGTCAACTCCACATGCAAAGAGGCCGAGTTTCAAACCTGCAACTTTCTCGCAAATACAGTTTAATTTACAGCAGGTTTTTGTAACTTAAATGAGAAGCTCACCCTTTTGCTCCAGCGTGGTGCCCATTTAGAGGTGATACATGTGCATCATGTCTGTTTTGAGCTCATCACGCCAACCAGGAAGTCTCGAGCCCGTTTTGCATTTGACCTTCAGTGTCTTCGTAGCTCCTCTCACAAAGATCGATCAGTTCGTCGGTCTAGCTTTTACAGCTGGTGATGGGTCAGCGGGCTGTTATTCAGAACCCCCCCCCCCCCAGACATCAATATTCCCATGACCCTCTAAGAAAAAAGAAAGAAGGAATCACTTTTCTCATCTACGCAGCGCTGGCCAATCTAATCAAACTGCCAGATCAATATTCTGAGTGAAGAGTAAATAAATAAATAAATAAATAAATAAATAAATAAATAAATAAATAAATAAATAAATAAATAAATCAGTTTTGGCTCTGGACTCCATCCGCCCACCGCCCACTGCTCGCCCCGCGCCGCGGTTGCAGCTGTTTACACTGGAAGCAGCCGATTGGGAATCGATGGCGGCGCCTGCTGCTGCTCCAGCGCTGAAAGGACAGCAGACAAGGACATCTTGGCAAACGAAGATAATTCACCAGCCCTGCCTTATCTATTTATTCCTGTCTCTTTAATCTAATTTGACTGTGAAGCAACAGAAAAGAGCAAGACACAGACCTCTTTTCTGCTCTCACACCTGCATCCGAGGTTTTCTCTGGTTTCTTTCTGCTCTTGATGTGAGATTTGAAGCCAGCAATGACCTTTCTGGAAAATGATTTATATTTTTCGCCCATTTTCACCCTTTGTGATTTCTGGCTGGCAGAAAGCTTGTAAGATGTCGCCCTTCACCAGGTTCCGCTAAGAGGACGGTAACCTGTGCCTTGACTGACAGATAGCAACAGCCCGCAGGGATGTGGGAGGCAGATGGAGGGGAGAGATGGCTCTTTGTTGATCCAGATCTTTGTTTTTTTTTCCCCGTTCCTTTTATCTGCAGTGTTGTCTGCAAGTTGCAGGTCCCCAGTGAGTGAAAAGGGTTTTCAGAGGGTCGGCAGGAGATGAGCTACACAGATAAGCAGTCCAGGTGAGAGAACTAATCCTAACGTTGTGCCTCCCAGGCATAAAACACAACCGAGGCCTGTTGACTGTCAGGAAAGAGCAACGGTGATCCTTCTGAGCCGTCCTTGTCCCTCTTCTGTGTTTTATACCGGCCTGGTGTTAGAGGTCAAGTCTTTACCAGCTAAAATGATAATATTTAATAATGGATATTTGGTCAAGTGGCGCAGTGGTTAGAGCTGTTGCCTTGCAGCAAGAAGGTCCTGGGTTCGCTTCCCGGCCTGGGATCTTTCTGCACGGAGTTAGCATGTTCTCCCTGTGCAAGTGTGGGTTCTCTCCGGGTACCCCGACTTCCTCCCACAGTCCAGAAACATGACTGTTAGGTTGATTGGTCTGTCTAAATTGTCCATAGGTGTGTGTGTGTGTGTGTGTGTGCATGATTGTTTGTCCTGTGTGTCTCTGTGTTGCCCTGTGATGGACTGGCTCTCTGTCCAGGGTGTACCCCGCCTGATTACCCATTGACCGCTGGAGATAGGCACCAGCCCCAGCCCCCCCCCCCCCCCCCCCCCCCCCGTGACCCAGCGTGGACAAAGCGGGTTCAGACAATGGATGGATATTTGGTCAAAATATTGAAGATCGCTTTATTGGGTAACTCTGAGCTACGCTGGCATCACATTTTAGCTAAACCTTTATAGGACTGACAAATCTAGAGCGATTTTTTTTTTGTTTAAGGTCACCATTTTGAACAGAACTGGTTCCAGTAAGTAAACAGCAATCCAATGAAAACTTTGCGAGAGTTTAAAGGAGACAAAATATGCAAAAATGACTCTTTGCATCCTGTTGCGCAGCCACATGGGTCTCTACTGCCTCTGTAAGTGGTCCAAACTTGTGAAAAAACAAACATCCATCTATTTTCTGTTTGCGTTTGGTTTTAGGAATCATGTGACTAAAATGAGCCATTTCACAAATGCCCATTTGCTCCTCACCTCATAGCAGCCAATCAGGGGACGGATGGGGGTGGTCAGCTCCGGCTTGTTTTTTCCTAAAGTGACAGAGCCCTGAAACGACTCATTCTGGAAGGCACTGAAAATATCACGAATACAACAGCTGACACGGCCTTATGTGAGAGGCGTTTAGTGCAAAAAAACTTGATGAACATGTTTTGGATGAACCACAGAAATACCAGAACTTAAGAGAAAAGTTCTGATTTGGCTCCTTCAAATGAAACCAATCAAGCAGATCATGAGATGTGATACTAACAAACAAGATTGGCTCGAGTCATTAATGACAGCATTTAAACCAAAAGATCAGACGTGTGAAAGAAAAATTCATGGATAAAGAGCCAATCCAAGAGGAAACTGGGAGGAGAGGATGATGATGTAGGTAGCCTGAGGGAGATTCCTGTTTTCTAGAACCATCAGGGCGAGGCAGGAGGCAGAGTCAAAGCAGGCAGAAACTTAGTCAGAAACTTGATCAGTGGGAGAAAACGGTCAGGCAGGGACTTGGCAACAAGCAGAGTCCATTTGGCAGAAACTTGGTAGGAAACACTTGGCAGATGAACCAGCGCTGGAGAATGCTGGAACACAGAGTCAACGGCTGCAGATAATCTGGCAGCGAGCGGCAAACACCTGAGTTAATCTGGGCAGCAACCTGCAGGTGCAGCTGATAGATCAGTTACCTGCAGCAGCAAGAGGAGCATGAGTAACACAGCCTGGGTTTGACTAGTCTTGCACATACAATCATAATAAAAGTACATTTTATTTATAAAGCACCTTACAGCTTTCAAGCAGAACTCAATGAGGCACAGAATAAGTTAATGTTAACGAATATATGTGTATGTAAATTAATTATATACAGTGGGGCAAAAAAGTATTTAGTCAGCCACCGATTGTGCAAGTTCTCCCACTTAAAATGATGACAGAGGTCAGTAATTTACATCATAGGTACACTTCAACTGTGAGAGACAGAATGTGAAAAAAATCCATGAATTCACATGGCAGGATTTTTAAAGAACTTACTTGTAAATCAGGGTGGAAAATAAGTATTTGGTCACTTCAAACAAGGAAAATCTCTGGCTCTCACAGACCTGTAACGTCTTCTTTAAGAAGCTTTTCTGTCCTCCACTGGTTACCTGTATTAATGGCACCTGTTTGAACTCATTATCTGTATAAAAGACACCTGTCCACAGCCTCAAACAGTCAGACTCCAAACTCCACTATGGCCAAGACCAAAGAGCTTTCGAAGGACACCAGGAAAAGAATTGTAGACCTGCACCAGACTGGGAAGAGTGAATCTACAATAGGCAAGCAGCTTGGTGTGGAAAAATCAACTGTGGGAGCAATTATCAGGAAATGGAAGACATACAAGACCACTGATAATCTCCCTCGATCTGGGGCTCCACGCAAGATCTCATCCCGTGGGGTCAAAATGATCATGAGAACGGTGAGCAAGAATCCCAGAACCACACGGGGGGACCTGGTGAATGACCTGCAGAGAGCTGGGACCACAGTAACAAAGGTCACCATCAGTAACACACTACAACGGCAGGGAATCAAATCCTGCAGTGCCAGACGTGTTCCGCTGCTGAAGCCAGTGCATGTCCAGGCCCGTCTGAAGTTTGCCAGAGAGCACATGGATGATACAGCAGAGGATTGGGAGAATGTCATGTGGTCAGATGAAACCAAAGTAGAACTTTTTGGTATAAACTCAACTCATCGTGTTTGGAGGAAGAAGAATACTGAGTTGCATCCCAAGAACACCATACCTACTGTGAAGCATGGGGGTGGGAACATCATGCTTTGGGTCTGTTTTTCTGCTAAGGGGACAGGACGACTGATCCGTGTTGAGGACAGAATGAATGGGGCCATGTATCGTGAGATTCTGAGCCAAAACCTCCTTCCATCAGTGAGAGCTTTGAAGATGAAACGTGGCTGGGTCTTCCAACACGACAATGATCCCAAACACACCGCCCGGGCAACAAAGGAGTGGCTCCATAAGAAGCATTTGAAAGTCCTGGAGTGGCCTAGCCAGTCTCCAGACCTCAACCCCATAGAAAATCTGTGGAGGGAGTTGAAAGTCCGTGTTGCCCGGCGACAGCCCCAAAACATCACTGCTCTCGAGAAGATCTGCATGGAGGAATGGGCCAAAATACCAGCTACTGTGTGTGCAAACCTGGTAAAGACCTATAGTAATCGTTTGACCTCTGTTATTGCCAACAAAGGTTATGTTACAAAGTATTGAGTTGAATTTTTGTTATTGACCAAATACTTATTTTCCACCCTGATTTACAAATAAACTCTTTAAAAATCCTGGATTTTTTTTCACATTCTGTCTCTCACAGTTGAAGTGTACCTATGATGTAAATTACTGACCTCTGTCATCATTTTAAGTGGGAGAACTTGCACAATCGGTGGCTGACTAAATACTTTGTTGCCCCACTGTGTATATATATATATATATATATATATATATATATATATATATATATATATATATATATATATATATATATATATATGAAGAGAGAGAGAGAGAGCAGATTTTTAAATGTTTGGAAAACGTTTTGTTGTTCAGTGTGTTAAAGCCCCATTAGTCATCACACACTGGTGAAGTTACATCTCCACATTTGAGCGGTGAGCTGCAGCTGCGGCTGCGCTCGGGAACTATTTGGTGGTTTAACCCGCAATCCAACCCTTTAAAGTCTTTGGTACGACCCGACCAGGATCTGAATGCCAAATGATAGAAATTGATGAATTATTTATCAATAATGAGTCAGTGAAGCTCCGTAGGAAAGTTGTTTTGGGACACTGAAAAACCATTTTTAATGATTGATTCTGAATGGGTCACTGTGAGTTTTTCAGTCATGTTGTTTGGCAGTCCCGCTTCTGTCAGGGCGCCCCAGAGCAGCGGTGAGTTCGATGTAGCTCACGTGTGTGTGTGAATGGGTGGATGAATGATGGTGTTGTGAAGCACCTTGGGGGGTTTACTGTTAACTTTTACATTGGTTTACGTTTACTGTTTTTAGTATCTCACTGTCCTAGCTTTGCTGAGTGGTGTGAGCGAAACCACCTACAACTTAACATCACAAAGACTAAGGAACTGATTATGGACTTTAGGAAGCAGGCCCCACCTCCTACTCCTGTCACCATCAGAGGGGTCGACGCTGTGATTGTTGAGGACTACCGGTACCTGGGGGTTCACTTGGACTGTAAACTGGACTGGACTAAGAACACCAATGCTATCTTCAAAAAAGGGCAGAGTCGGCTTTTTCTTCTGAGGTCCTTCAATGTTGGGAGGAAATTGCTGACCATGTTCTACCACTCGGTGTTGGAGAGCGTTGTGTTCTTTGCAGCTGTGTGCTGGGGCGGTGGGGTGAAGACAGCTGATGCCAACCAGCTGAACAAGCTGATTAGAAGGGCTGCGTCTGTCCTGGGTGTTAGACTGGAGAACCTGGAGGAGGTGACTGAGAGGAGAATGCTAAAAAAGCTTCTCTCTATCATGGACAACCCCTTCCACCCCATGCACGCCCACATGATGGACCATCGAAGCAAACGCAGCAAAAGACTCATTGCCCCGAAATGCAGAACTGACTGCCTCAGGAAGTCCTTCGTACCGGTGGCAATAGGATTGTTTAACTCTTCCTCACGCTGTAGGTGATTCTCCTAATACTGTTACCTAGGTTACTCTGACACCCAGCTCTACATTTCCAGTAAGCCCAACTCAACTCTCCCACCATCCTCCCTTACACTCTGCCTCTCTGAAATCAAATCATGGTTCACCTCTAATTTCCTCAAACTCAACGGCAATAAAACTGAACTTCTTCTAGTTGGCACTAACTCCACCCTCTCAACATCTGACAGCTTTTCTTTAACTATTGACAGCGCCACAGTCTCCCCCTCACCTCACGTCAAGAGTCTGGGTGTCATTCTCGACAGCTCACTTTCTTTTCAAGCTCACATTAATAACTTAATTCGGTCATCATACTTCCATCTACATTCCATAAACCGTCTCCGCCCCTCCCTGACCCCTCACACTGCCGCCATTCTCGTCCACAGCCTCGTCACCTCCCGTATCGACTATTGCAATTCACTTCTTTATGGTCTCCCCAACAAACTCCTTCATAAACTGCAACTGGTCCAGAATTCAGCAGCCCGTATTATCACCAGAACCCCTTCCTTCCACCACATCACCCCGGTTCTCCAGCAGCTTCACTGGCTCCCAGTTAAATTCAGGTCCATCTTCAAAATTCTCCTCCATACCTTCAAAGCTATCCACAACCTCTCTCCTCCATATATCTCAGACCTTATAAGTATTCACACCCCGTCCCGTTCACTCAGATCTTCTTCTTCCATCCATCTTGCGGTTCCTTCTGCCCGTCTCGCTACCATGGGGAGCAGAGCTTTCAGCCGCTCTGCTCCTCGACTCTGGAACTCACTTCCCCCAGACATCAGGAACGTCGACAGTTTTACCCTTTTCCAATCAAAACTCAAAACACACATGTTTAAATCTGCCTACAACCTCTGATTTTATTGAAATGTTTCTCTCTGTTTTTTCTTCTTTGGGTTTTATTATTGTTTTATTGTATTTTATTACGTGTTTTGTGTAAAGTGACCTTGGGTGTCCTGAAAGGCGCTTTTAAATAAAATGTATTATTATTATTATCATTATTGTTCCCTCCCAGACCGTGCAATATTACCCAAGAGTTCTGATAGTAAATATGTTTTTATCCCCCCATCATATCATATGCTGCTACAAACCCATATTCTATTACACGATACTTTAATCACTATTGTGAATCGCCTGCACCGACGGCTTAATTACTTATTCACAAGGATGCAGTCATGTATTTAATTGTTGAGATATGCGATTGTTTGTTTTGCAGGATACTACTGTAGATCATTTTTTACTGTATATATTGTATATCTTATTTCTATTTCACCTGTTCCTTTGTCTCTCCGACTGCTTTGAGCATGTACATGACACAAGAATTTCCCTCGGGATAAATAAAGTTGTTCTTATCTTATCTTATCCTGTATATGTGGCGGTTTTCACATTGATCATGCCATGCTTTTACTGTTTTTAGTCCTCACTTTCATCTTTTATGTCGTTGCCTTATGTTATGTTCTGTGCATCACTCTGGACTACCTTGAGCGGTTGCATGAAAGTGCTTTGTAAATAAATGACATGAAATGTTTGCGAAACCACTGAAGGCCAGTGCGACTGATATCTGATCTATCCGTCGAGTCGATGGGAGTCCACTCTCCCTGTCCGCTGGGCCAGCTGTGATTAAGGCTCACAAACCCGATTCTGGGTAACGTGATCTCACGGGCGAGACTCGCAGCAGGGCAGCATCTGCTGTGGGACCGAGGAGGCCGGACTGCTGCGCTCCAGTCTCCTGCTGTTATGAGTGACGAGCAACCAATCTGCATGGAAAAGTCCACGTTTATTCTTTTTAAGTGCTGACGCGGTTAACAGTCAGAGCCCAATATGGTTAGAGTGACTGGGAGCTCCCGCCATCTGGTTTGCTGAAACCGGCCCATTGGGTCGGCTCTAACTTTACGGCCTGTCAGCGTTTTTTGCCTCGCTAATGTAATCCCAGCTCGTTGTGGAATTATTAAACCGTTGCTTCTACTCCCGTGGCTGGTTCGTTCTCAGCATATCTACGCTTCCCCAGATTTCCCTGCTGTTGGAGTCACGAGTGTTCCGTCGCTTGTTGGATCCACAACACGTCCTGGACCACTCCGTCATCTGAAACACTTTCGCTTTGTGCCAGCATGAGTTCCCATCTGCTGTCCTGGCACCACACGCATACATGTAGATTAACTACCTCATATCACTGCACTCTGCTTTTGGCCAACACACAGAACCGGCCCACACACACACACACACACACACAAGCACACACATGCACAAATCCAGGCAGCTTCTGTTGTCAGCTTTTGATGTGGAGTGGCCTGACGTGGAGGTCAGGCTGGAACCGGGAGCTCCCAGGAGAGGCAGATCACTGCTTGGACTCAGATTTGCTCAAACTGCTTCAACAGAAGTGAAAACACAGCAAACTTGTGAGCTGCAACTGGCTCCAGCTCCCTCACAGGTGAACCAATTAGAGGCAAAAATGTGTTTACGCTAAAAGCACCACGGCCAGAACAGCTCTACCTTCGGTACGGTGCAGCTGCGTCGCCAGCAGCCCTCAGAGAGGAGGATAAATCAGGCCACACGTCAGCAGCTGGGCTGCAGCTTTGTGCAGGAAGTAGCAAACAAATTTAATTGTTTTTCTCTCCGCAACCAAAAAGCTCATGATTAATTATTCAGCAAGTCCTTTCTCCGTCCCTGCAGTAAAAGCAACATCTGTCATTTATTTAAAGCCCATCAACTCACTGGGAATCAAGTCCCAAACACATTATGGTTTCATGTTTCAACTGCTAAGTTTTAAAGCACCTGCTGTTTACAAAACAGACGATTAAAAAGTCTGATGGAAAAAATGTCATCCTGAAAGAGGAAATAAAAATGTGCAAAAGAATAGAACAGAATAGAATTCTACTTTATTGTCATTGCACATGTACAGGTACAGGGCAACGAAATGCAGTTTGCATCCATCCAGAAGTGCTTTAGCCGTGAAATAGATGTATTACAATATATATTAGCAATAATATAGATGTGTAAGTATATTACAGAAATGGCTCTATTACGTATGTTATATTGTACACGGTATGAAGTATGTTATGAATATTCTATGACTATAAGTAAAGGAGCAGCAGAATAAAATATTTTAACACAAGGATACTCAAATAAATCCCAAGACGTTTTCCATGTTTCCGTAACTACAATACCCTCGTCACACTCGTCTTTTGAAATTTCAGCTACTAGGACTTAAAGGTCAAATTCATTGATTGTAATCGATCACTCGGAGCTCATCATGCAGGCTGAAAATGGAAATAGTCTTCTGCCTGGTGAAACTCTAGGGTTTGATCTACGTCACGCTAACATTCACCCATCTTGGTGAAGGCTGATGTTGGTTTAGGATCCAGGAAAAAGCGGAGAACGTCTCAACTAGTAGAAGCTAACCGTTAGCATTAGCGACTCCACCACATAGAAGAGCTCCTTCGGGCTTGTGTTATCTGTGGAGATAAAACATCAATGTTGCAGAGCAAATGGATTTGGTGGCTGAGTCCCCTTGCTGTTAGACAATCAGAGGTGAGATGTCCAAATATCAGGAAACTAGACTCCAAATCCTGCCGTGTTTCTATTCCAGCTGACTCGTACATTTTTTCCCAGAGAAGTACTTACAAGGCATTCATTTCTACTAGAGACCACTGCAAATGCATTAAAAATATGAATAAAGTTGACCTTTAAGGTCAGTTTGATTGTCAAATATATTGTTGCAATGCCGTTTCAGATTAATTGCAATGCATTAACATATAAATTATTACTAGTTTATAGTAGACTGGTTTTATAAAATATGTTTTGTCCAGCTTATCATAATTTTTAGCTTGTAAGAAGATTGATTCCACCTCAAAATGTCTCCAACACTAATTAACTTTCATTGTCTCGTCACGTCTTCTTCCGCCTATCCGGGTCCCGATCGCGGGGGCAGCATCCCAACTAGGTAGTTCCAGTCCGTCCTCTCCCCGGCCACCTCCACCAACTCCTCTGGTAGGACCCCAAGATGTTCCTGGGCCAGATCGGAGATGTACTTTCTCCAACGTGTCCTGGGTCAACCTGGGGGCGTCCTGCCAGCAGGACATGCCTGAAACACCTCCCTGGGGAGGCGTCCAGGAG
Organism: Nothobranchius furzeri; assembly: GCF_043380555.1. Lineage (NCBI taxonomy): Eukaryota > Metazoa > Chordata > Actinopteri > Cyprinodontiformes > Nothobranchiidae > Nothobranchius > Nothobranchius furzeri. The sequence goes on from NC_091752.1 coordinate 2,528,775, forward strand.
GCATCCCAACAAGATGCCCAAACCACTTCAACTGACTCCTCTCGATATGGAGGAGCAGCAGCTCTTCTCCAAGTCTTTCCCGAATGTCCGAGCTCCTCACCCTATCTCTAAGGCTGAGGCCAGCTACCCCGTGGAGAAAACTTATTTTGGTCGCTTGTATCTGCGATCTTGTCCCTTTGGTCATTGCCCAAACCTCTGGACCATAGGTGAGGACTGGTGAGGGCAAGCCGCCCTTTTCCGGTCAAAAACCATGGTCTCAGACTTCCAGGTGCTGATCCTCATCCCAGCCGTTTCACACTCAGCTGCGAACCTCCCCAACAAGAGCTGTAGGTCAGAGCCTGATGAAGCTAGGAGGCAGGGGCGCAGTAAAGGGGGGCAAAGGTTAGAATGATCCTAATGGCCCACGGCTGTCAGGGGCCCCAAAAAAGTTTCTAACTTGAATTAAAAAAAATGTTTAAAAATCATAAGTACTTTACTTTGCAGTATTTTTTCTAATGTAAGACATTAAAGAAACAACCTTCTTGTCTTGATGAAAGTCCTTACCAGAATCAGCAGCTGATGATGTCGGCAGGTGTCTCCTCGCAACTCAATGAACCTGAAGAAGGTGAGCTCTGTAGCATGTTAGCTAGCAGCACAGGGAGTCTGTGGAAAGCACTTTGTGTCACTTTCCTCTATCACTGTTTAAAAGGAATAGAAAAAGGACATTTTTGGTGACAAACAAATACTTATTCACATAATGATGATTATATGAATCAATCAGTAAAAGTGTATAGATTGTTTTGGATGCTGGGCAGGTCGAAGCATTGTTATTTAGTCTGATAATGTTACAGAAACTGTGAAATTACAATTACTGTGAAGAATGGACGTACTTTTTTTTTGGGGGGGGGGGGGGACATGTCCCCCCACTTGTTCCAAAGACAGGTTTTGACCCCTGAACTTTTTACCATCCAAAAACAATATTACGCTATATTAAATTGACACTGGTTGAGCTCTAGGACCAAGCGGAAAACAACCATTTGTGTTGAAGCCTGTTTCCCATTAGAACATACTGAAAAGACCCCCCCCCCCCTTCTAAAGTGAAAATTACGTCCATGTGAAGCGCCTTTTTGAAGGCACCATACAAGAATAAATACCTCTTCTACTAAATACCTTGAAATTAACTATGGGAGGTTTTAAAAGGTGTAATTTGTTTATGTATCTTTTAGAACTCAAATAAAAAAATCAGTGATTTTCAAATAATTCACGAGAGAGCAAAAATGAAACAATCTCTTATTAATTGTAATAAATAAACTTAATATAACATTGAACACAATGGAATATGAAATCTAGTGTTGATGATGGAGAACTACAGCTAATATACTGCAGATGTCAAGCTGTGGGGATGTCTAGGACCCATATATGCAGATTACCCAGACGACAAGAGGCAGAAGTTGATTCAAAGTAAAAATCCTTTTATTTGCAGGATGAAAGAACAAAGATCAATCCAAGGCAGCGAGCCAAAGTCCAAAAGTCCTGGAGCACAGGACACCTAAAGCTCACTTAGAGCACCAAAAACCTGGAGACATAAAGTTCACACGGAGCACGAGTAACAACGCTGACAAAACACAATGGACCGACACAAAACAGAGACAAGACAGGGCTTAAATACACAGGGAGGAGTAATTAGGGAAAAAGGCAGCAGGTGTGTGGAGTGAGGGCTGGAGGGAAGACAGGTGAATATAATTATCTAAATGGGGGAAACAGAACCAGAGGAGGGCAAATAAACCTAAAACTCTAAAACACAGAACTAAAACTAAAGACTGAGGGAAGGACTCTCACACACACATACACAGAGCTGGGGGCAAAGATGCTGGAGCTACATCTGGAGGGGCTGAGGATGACTAAATGAACACCGGACCTGAGGGAATGATATGAAGGCATACAAACAGAAGACACATAAATGAGACGCAGACAAAGGACACATGAGGGCGCTATGAGACACAGAAGGGAATCTAGAGAGGGATGGAGAAACATCAGGAGACACATGAAGGAAGACGCAGACACAGACCATGACAGCAGAAGTCTGTGCTGCATTTTCCCTGTTGTGCATTGATTTAAATGACTGTTGTAACTCTGATTATTTTATCACAAATGGTAGCCTATAATGTAACACATATTTCAATTGCATTAAATACAGAGCCTGGACCCTCCCAATGTCAGGTTCGCTCACGTCAAAGAGTGGAAGTAAAGGAAGAAGGGAGAGAACGAGACAGCTCAGGTGATGAGTGATATTGCCAATTTTGTTGAAGGAAATTCACTGTTTAATGACAGACAGCTGGTGAAAATGATATGTAAATAAGTAAGAATGCACGTAGACATGCATAATTAAGCAAAACTGAAACACTAATATAAAGTATATATATAATATTTTTTTCAATATTTTTCTCTCTTTGCATTTGGGAGGGCAGAGCCCCAGCACCCCCTATGGACGAGCCGCCAGGGGCCCCAACGTAATATATTTTTATGGGGCCCAAAATCTCTGGCAGCCCCCCTGCTGGGAGGACCACATCATCCCCATAAAGCAGAGATGAGATTCTCCTGCCACCAAACTCCACACCCTCAACACCACGACTGTGTATACTGGGGATCTTTACAGTATGTTCTAACGGGAAACAGGCTTCAAAACAAACGGTTGTTTTCCGCTTGGTCCTAGAGCTCAACCAGTGTCAATTTAATATAGCTTAATGTTGTTTTTGGATGGTAAAAAGTGCAGGGGTCAAAACTTGACTTTGGAAAAAGTGGGGGGGACATGTCCCCCCTGTCCCCCCCAAAGAATACGTCCATGCCTGTATGCACAGGAAGTGCTTCATTTTGCTGCAGCATTTGATCTGAATGGTGAAAAAGTTCATTAGATAATATTGTGCAGACTGCTCTGGAACGGAAGCTGTTCTTCAGGTTAGCTGTCAGGAATAACTTCGATTCTTTCAGACTTACTTCCTTCTCAAAGCAATCCATGACTGGTAACGTCATTATTTGTGGCTTTTACTCAATAACACTCTTCAAAATGTTTACTTCAATACCAGGTTCACTGAGAAACAATTTTTACTTGTTATTTTTGGAATATGATCAGTCACGCTGAGTTTTACATTCAGTCTGTAGGTAAAACCAGTCCTCCACCCCTATTTCCTCTGGAGGTTTCTACCTGTCAAAAGGGAGTTTTCCCCTCCACTGTCGCTGCATACTTGCTTAGTGTGAAGATTGCTGTGAAGACTCTGACACTAGTCAGTGACTCGATGCAACCTGCTGAGTTCCTTAAATAGGAAACGTTTTACTAATTGGCTTAATGACCTGACCTGTATGTTTACTGTGCTGAAGTGCCTTGAGACAGCTCTTGTGGTGATTTGGCGCTAAGTAAATAAACTTGAACTGAATTTCATGCATTAGCGTCTGATGGAAGTAAGACTGGAAATGATCTGATTAAAAAAGTCTGACAGATCTGTCACACTGAAAATGAACATTCATGGACTCGCTCATCTTGGCTCGCGCCGGGGAGGCTGTTGTTGGTTTAGCATCCAGGAGAGAGCAGAGCACATCTCTGCTAATAGAGGCTAACCATTAGCATTAGCAAGTCCACAACACAGCAGATCTCCTCCAGGCTTCTGTTATTTGTTGCAGAGCAGAGTCAGTGGTAGAGTTGTATTGCTGTTAGCCAATCAGGGGGGAGATGTCCAAATATCAGGAAATAAGAGTCCAAATCCTGATGTCTGCAGCTCATCTCTGCTCCGGCTAACTTCTAGTTCATGAAACAGGAGTGCCAGAGCTTTTTTTTCCCCACAGTGATGGACTCATATAGGGCATTCACTTATACTAGAGACTGCTGCAAATGTATTGTGAAAAAGGAGTGGGCTTTATTTTTTATACTTTAAAAGTTTGCGCTTGGATTTGGTTGCTTTAAATTCAGCTGAACTTGAATCTTCAAGGAATGACGATTCCATACAAATGCCGGGGATGGAAAACTCTCCGGTAAGCTGAGGTAATCCTCTTTGTGCTCCGGCTTTATTAAAAAAAAAGAGAGAAAGAGAGACTCAAAACAATCTTTGTAATATGACTCTATGCTTTTACTTTGAAAGATTATCCCTTTTCCCCCAGAAACATGATTTTAGAAACCTAAAAAAAAGAAAGAAAAATATTAGTAACTGAAAGACTCTACTTTATTATTTACGTTTTTATTAGCACCTTTTTCCCATAATATTCCATTGATTCACAAGTGTAGATATTCGAACATAAATATTCCTTTCTGCCAAAATATTCCTCAAATCCATCAAATTAAAAATGTAACGCGAGAATCAGGAGGCCAAACTGGGTGCTGCAATAATGTATTCAGTTAAAAAGCCCAGAAGCATTATTTTGTTTTTATAACTACATTTATTAGAAATAGAAAACAAAAACAAAATTCAACAAAACAGAAAAAGCATCCAACATCCCACACCAGGGAGGAGACGCTAAACAGGGAGAGAGAGGCCATTTCTTTTAAAAGCATACAAACCAGCGAACCGTTAAATCTAGCAGCATCCAAATGTTGGAACTTCCAAAATCACTATTTATATATTTAAATATATAACGTTGTTTTTAGTTGTTTATTTCTTGTGTCGTGTTGCTTATTGCCCTGGCAAGCTACACACTTTACAAGAAACACAGAGCATCATCTCTCCTTAATACAGATAAAAAAAAACTTATAAAATAAACAACTTTAGGTTAAATAAGCTTAAATTATAACGTTAAATACAAGACACTTCTGTGGCAGGTATGTACAGAAATAAACACATTTGGCATTGTAAGTGTGGTTCACTGGCGCTTTGCTCTAATGCTCTAGAAACCACTGCATAAACACACATTCGACTGCACGCACGCGCGCACACACACACACACACACACACACACACACACACACACACACACACACAATTTTGTCTCAGTGAGCCACAGACAAGGCATGTGTTTATAAAAACAAACAAACAAGTAAAAGCAAAACAAAAGTGAATTCACACCCAGTTTTAGGCACAGCTTTATAAATACAACCCAAAGGAACCTCTTCATATCTGTGCTAACTTTGTTCAGAAACAACAAAAACACAGTTTAGTAACCACCATGCTGTTATTGCTAGGACGTTGTGATGGTGGATGGAAACTACTGACCAATGTGCGAAGGGGAAAAAAAGCACCTTTAGACATCTAGATTACTGCCATGTGACCCAAACATTACGACACGGAGGGAAAGTAAAAGCAGTTATTAAAACAGTGATTCAGAATCAAACCGTCTCACTTCCGTAATTTTGGGCAAAACAAGAAAAATGATCTCAGTTGAGCTACATTCAGCCCTCCCCCTCCCTTCTCCTCTAAAGGATTCAAACCCACGACACGTGGATTCCTCTTGGTGCAAGCAGACATTAAGAATCACTTCATTTTCGTCGAGTACATTCCTCCCCCGCCTCCCGCCTTCCCTTTTCCTGCGTCCGTGCAAAGAAACAGCTGTGTGGCAGTGTGATACAGTACAGCTGAGTGTACAGTACAATAGACTGACGTGATGTACGTAGGTAGGTAGATCACATGTGGACTACAGTGAAGGAGCTTTACATTCCACTACTGTAAGGAAATCCCGGGGACCCCCTTTTCCCCTGGAGGGGGTGGCTTCAGTTCTGTCGAGCACATGAGATGAGGAGGTTTCCCCGGATAGAGCCGCATGAGAAACAGCCCTCAACTTCAGAATGGGGGGGTGGGGGGCTAAACCTATGATCCAGATCCGGGTTGCAAGTCTCACACGGAACATTTTTCCAAGCTTGGGATTTCCTAAAGTCTGTTTTTTATAACTGAAGTTGGAATCTGAAACAGGAGCTGGAGGGGCGAAGGCCTTCGTGCTCGGACCTCCGACTCAGGGTTTCTTGTCGATTGTGTGAAAGAACCATTCTGTGAACTTCCTGAGCTGAGCTGCCGACGTCTGGCTCTCCTCCTGCAGTCGCAGGTTGTCCTGTCTCAGGTGTTGCACCTCCTCCTGCAGCATGGCCTTGTCTTCTTTCTCCTGCGGATGACAAAATGGAGATATGAGGCGAGACTTGTTTTTTAAAGTGCTGCCATTACAAGAATCTTCGTGTTTCATCAGTAAGGTGTAAGCGACGAGCATTCAAGCGGCGAAGCAGCCTTTCCTTTGTGCACTTCCTCGCCTGCAGAAGCGGCGGTCTTGGACACAATAAGGAAAGGAAGCAGGATATCAAATTAAGTGTATGAGTGTGTATTACGTAGACCTCCAGGCACCCATTAGTCGTTGTCAGGCTGGGTGACAGACATGTACTGATAGCCAGAGTGAAGTGTGCCCAAGATACAAGTGAGAAAATCACTGAAACATGCAAACGCACCTTTCTGAGGTCGTGCTGCAGCTGCCTAAGGATCACCTCCAGCTGGTTGACTTTACCGGTCAGCGTGGACGGGGAGCCGCTGCTGGTTCACGCACAGAGAAACAAAGGTGAGTTTAAAGCTAAAAACATTCACGAGCAGAGTGAGACACCAAAGTTGGGAGGACGATGCACACATATTTTGTCAGCTGCAGTCTTTAGACGTTATCTTTGTTGTACTGCACTCTGACTCTGAGTATCGTGTTGTTTTGGGTCTAAAAACCTCAGATGATGGGGTTAGGGTTGGTCTAGTCAGAGGGTTGTGACGCCCTTTGTTCAGGTTGTTTGTATCGTATTTGGATTAATAAGCTAATATTTATTTAGCATGTTTTCGGTCATAGCTGTGTGTCACCAGTTTAGCAGGTAACTGAGGATAAAACAGGAGCTGCTGCAACCAGTTCACCACCGAGCTTTACATTCTAGTCCAAAATGGCTAATTTAAAGAGCAAGTCGCCCCCTACCAGAGTCTAACTCCACTCCCACTTCATGTTTGAAAAATGCAACGAATGCTGTTGCCTGGCAGACCGAGAGGGCGGAGCCGCTAACAAATACACACACACACACAAACACACACACACACACACACACACACACACACACACACACACACACACACACACACACACAGGCTCACAACAGCATTGTGACATCATAATGTACCAGTTTACATCATAGCATACCTCAGCCAATAGCGGTGGCAGATTTAAATTCAAATGCAGTGCAGAGTTTTTACCTGACGACGGCGCAACACTGCCAGTTTTAGGCAGAATATTTAAATTTTAACTAAGATGCACTGAAGTGCCAAATTATTGACGACACGTGTCTGCAGCACGATTAGACACTCGTTTATTTAGTTCATCAGAAATAAAAAGTTGATTTGGGGGTGACTTGCTCTTTAAGATTAAAGTATTTGCCCTTTCACAGATTCCTTCCATTTTTACTACAATTGGATGCTTCAGAACAGCAGAGACATTTAAAGGGACCACATACTTTGTGGAGCTTTTGACCATGTTATGAAAAATTCCCCCAAAGCAGTTTTTAGCTTCATGCATGCATTTTCCTGTCTCAGCCGCTTCTTCTCTTTGACTCTGCTAAATCCTGCTCCGCTATTTCAAAAGGCTGGATGGGGCATAGTGATGTCATCATAGCCCGTTCCTCCCCACCCAGGTTAAGCCTGATTTATGCTTCTCCGTCTGCGTCAGTGCGGAGACACGCAACGCCATTATCCGTCCTTGCGTAGGGCACGCAAGTACGTACGGAGTCGAGCCCACTTTTTTAAACAACCGTCGAACGAGACGGATTACGCAAGCTTGTGATTGGTCAGGACGCCGCTGTTGTTTACAGCACCGCCATTGCAAAGAGAGCTGAGGATAACTAGCGGCAGACACGGAGAAGCTTGAAGAATACCTCGCGAAAAACTCTAAAAACATGAACGTTTAATTCTCCCGTGACTGGAGGAGTGAAAAGATACGCAGCAAGCGTTTTATTTGTGGACGGAAATGACAGGAAACGTGGGTTTAGAGGTGGGGAGCGCATGAAGCGGTGGGAGAATGAGAGACAAATATGTCCGTGTTAAAAGTCTCTTATATACACAAAAAACACAATATAAACACACTATCTTGGACCGATACATGACAGGATACCACAGAACAGCGCTACGCCCTCTGCTGTCCTGTCGGGCAATTGCTTTGCAACACTCTCCAGGAGACGGAGAAGTATGAGAGCAAAACGCTTCCGTCAATCCGTGCGTGTCTGTCCCTTGCGGAGCTGACGGAGAAGCATAAACCAGGCTTTAGTCTCGAATCCGGATCCCTCCTCCCCTGGACTGTAAACACTAACACCGTGTAGCTAGCAGGCAGTTAAATCTCACCGTTGAGAAAAAGTGTTTCTGTTCTTATCTAGTATGCACTAGGGCTGTCGCGGTTGAGGAATTCCCCCTGCGGTGATTCACGGTGGCTTAATATTGCGGTGTGCGATATTATTGCAGCACTTTTTTATTGCAGTACTATCTAAACATAATGTTTACACATTTAAAAAAGGTTAAAAATTGCCGTGCCTTCTTCAATAACACTTTACTGAATGCAGATCAAAGGGCAGTAACAACGCAGATCGCAGTAACGTTTGTTTCTCCGACAGTCGGAGTCCGACTGAACTTAAAAACAACAAAATTCAGGAGGTTAAACTTTTAAATGCAAATTTGGCTGCAGCATCTAACAAATGAGAAACAAGTCCCCATTTTGTTTAGTTGTTTAAAATCAAGCATAAAAAATTACATGTACCGGGCGCGCGCGCGCGCCGGGGGGCGGGCGCACTATCATTTCACTTTCACACACACGAATGACGGTGATTTATAGCTCGGTCACGTCCTTGTTACCCACAAGGAAAACCAGCATGTTAACTACGGTTTGAGAGAGGATCTGAGAGGGGGGGCAACATTTGCAGCAACACTGAAAACCCTCTCGGATGGTGCGCTCGTTGCACTAACACACACGTACTTGCGTGCGACTCTGGCGAGCAAAGGGAATCTCTCCCGGTTGTTGCTCCACCATGTCACGGGGGTTTTCTTTAGGGTGGATGCATTCCTCCTGCAGGTAGCGAGTGAGCTCCAGCTCGGCTCAAACTCTCTTTGGGACGGTTGCAGAAGCAGTGCTTGTCCGGGACTTCAGCAGGTCTCCGAGCGTTTATTTAATTATTTATTTATTTGCCGCTGGTGGCAGCTCTGTCTCGGCCAAGGACTCTGGCTGCGCAGCAGCTGACGTACTGAAAACCAAAGCGCTCCCACAGGAGCGAAGTAACGTTTCGTTTTGATACCAGTGCAGCCATCCTTCTCAACATGCATCATTGAGTTGAACCAAGTTCAGTAATCGCGGTGGCGCATGATGCAGCGCGGTGGGCTTCTTCATATTGCGATATTTCATTTTTGCGGTTACCGCGACAGCCCTAGTATGCACTCTGAGTAATGCCGGCAATGAGATAATGGGGTTTTGTCTTCCAGAGGTACAAGGTCCAATTTTCCTGAAGAACAGCTCATTCTGCATAAATGGATGGATTTTGTCCCCAGGAGCTCAGAAACACCGAGCTAGAACGTGACCATGACTTCACGCCCCGCTTGTTAAACCACCACCAGTACCGGAGTGCGTTTTCAGACCAATTACTTCTTCAAATCAGTGGACACGTCCGGGAACTTTGAGCGAACTTGCCATGATGCATACTTAGGAGTGGAACAGTCCTTGGGCCATCAAGTCAAAGTCCCATCAGTTGTCACACACACACTGGTGTGTGTGGTGAAATTTGTTCTCCGCATTTGACCCATCCCCTGGGGGAGCGGTGAGCTGCAGACATAGCCGCGCTCGGGAACTATTTGGTGGTTTAACCCCCCAATCCAACCCCTTAATGCTGAGTGTCAAGCAGGGAGGCATTGGGTCCCATTTTTTCAAAGTCTTTGGTATGACCCGACCAGGAATCGAACCCCTGATCTCCCGATCTCAGGGCGGACACTCTACCACTAGGCCACCGAGAACGGTCACTAGGTCACTGATCACAAGGACGTGAGTACACAAGTTCGGACAAGTATGCATGTTGAGAAACGGCCCTGGTCCTGAAGCAGCAGATCCGCCCCAAACCATCACACTCACACCACCGTGCCCAACTGTTGCTATGACAATGTTTTAGTGTCAGTTTGACTTCAATTAATGGGATCTTTATCTTCCAGAAGGTTCTGCTTTGGTCTCATCAGTTCATAGCTCCACCTCGGAGCATAACCAGAATTAGCCTGTGAAACAGACTTGTGTGTTTTTGTTTTTTGCTCAGGAGAGTCTTTGATCATAGAACGCTCCCATGATGCCATTCCTCCGTCATGACTGCAGATCTTTAGATATTATTTTTTGTTCTCGAGTTTCTTCAAAACAGGATATGACGTGTTGCTTCTTGAGATCTTGTGGCCTGCTTCAGGTTCTATTGAAGTCATATTTAATCCTGGGTGTAGCTGATGGAACTGGACTCAGCTTTCCAAATAATCCCAGTTAATTCATGACTTTAAACGGAGGAAAATTACCAGGGTGGTTTGGAGAACTTATTTTCCCCACAAAAAACAAAAATCATCATTTTCAAACGGAGTTTCGTGTTTACTTGGGTTTTCCTTGTCTTCAGCTGACCTTAATGGTAAATGGCCTGTGTTTGATATAGCGCCTTCTAGAGTCCTGGAACCCCCCAAGGCGCTTTACAACACAATCATTCATCCATTCACACACACATTCACACACTGGTGGTGATGAGCTACGATGTAGCCACAGCTGCCCTGGGGCGCACTGACAGAGGCGAGGCTGCCGAGCACAGGCGCCACCGGTCCCTCCGACCACCACCAGCAGGCAAGGTGGGTTAAGTGTCTTGCCCAAGGACACAATGACAGCAACAGGCTGAGCGGGGCTCGAACCTGCAACCTTCCGATTGCGGGGCGAGCTCTTAGCTCCTGTGCCACCGTCGCCCCAAATAATAACCTGCCCAACTGTGGCTGAGGCCAACGATGAAGAACATCTCTCTCTAAGAGCTTTGACTACTGTGAGTTTTGGCATGTTTGTAAGCTTACTCCGCTTCCAGCGCTGCTCCCTCTGCCTCCACCACCCGTCTGGTCAGCTCTCTGGAGATCTGCAGAGCCTCCACCCGCTGCATGTCCGTCATAGTGCAGAATGATGCCACGCGCTGGTCTGCAGACAGAACAGGCGACGAAGCAGGTCATCATCTGGCTTTGACCTCAGAACAGGAAATTTGTTTCAATTTGCCAGCGTGCAGCTGAAGCAGAACTACTTGATCACATGCACACCTTCCTGCAGAGCCACCAGAAACTGGAGAATAAGGGGAAAAGGTGGTTACTGGACACTTTTAGACCCTTACAGATGCGGTCAGTCCCCGGGGAATTGCTCCAGTGCCCTCGATCTTCAGAGCTTCTTCTGACGGCTGTTTGGGTCCTGACGGGCGGGACTCAGATGACTGTAAGACACCAGTCACGCTTGTTTTACCAAATCAGGCCCTTAAGGCGTTGCCAAAGCTGTACGGAAATCCAAACTTGGCGTGCTCAGGGGCTGCTCAGTTTTCAGACGTAATGCTCTTTTCCTTAGAAACCACTCCTTTTGGTCTGAGACTAAAGATAGGAGGATCTGCATATTAATATATTAAGCAAGCCTTTCCGTTAATTTAGCTCTCAAATGAAACTAATCCACTTCAAGTCATAAGCCGGTTGAGCCCAGAGCTGGTTGCTCACATGGGGCAGGGGAGAGACCGGAGCTTCATTTCCATATGAATGAACATCTTCCTCATATTCCACGGCTGCATCAGGAAGATTAAAGCCTTCGCAGAGACGGGTGCAGAAATCCAGCTCGTCCTTTTCGTGTCAAGCGGTCCAGATTTGCTGGACTAACTACGTTTTTTCTATTGGTCATGCTTGTTAGAGAAAATTAGAATATACTTTATTATTTGCAACACATTGTGACCATTTTGCATCAAGCTGAGCTGGTAAAAAGCCGTTTCTGCTCAGGGACCCAGGTTGCGCGGGCGGCCGTCAGTCACACTCCAACATCTCGGCCGATTCGACTCTCCTTAAATGATGGACTCCGGCCTCTGCAGCCAGAAAAGACCCAAAGATCAGGGGCGGATCTACAAGGGTGGCATAGGGTGGCAGTTGCCACCCTAAAAGAAAGCCTTGCTACCCCTGCTGCCACCCCAGCTGGCAGCTATAAATTCAAGAAAAATCCAAGTTTTTCAACTCTCAGGCTCATAGAGACCTATTTGCAGTCTGCTTTGGCAGAGAAAAGACTATGAAGCTAGGCTGTACTCAGGATTGAATCAAAACGGGCAAAATCTTTGGATCTTGATGAATGTGTAAATTGTTTTGATGAGCAACATGGAAACTGCCGCATTCAGCTGTTGTAGGAAGGACATAATTTTATTATGTGTTTTATTTTCGTGATGGGCCTTTAAGCTTATTAAAGGACCCAAAACAAATGAATATGTAAAAACTGGGAAAAGAAAAAGGAAAACATGTTTCTGAGTGAACAACAGAACCAAAGTACAATATCTCAGTGCAGTGAAATATTATATATATATATATATATATATATATATATATATATATATATATATATATATATATATATATATATATATATATGTGTGTGTGTGTGTGTGTGTGTGTGTGTGTGTGTGTGTGTGTGTGTGTGTATTGCCACCCTAGAAAAATGTTTGCCCCTCTTCTGCCACCCCATCAATAATTTTGTAGATCCGCCCCTGCCAAAGATGAAGCTCCGCTTCGACAAATGAGTGAACACAAGCTATGCTGTCTGCTCGCGGGTCGGGGTCAGACAGAGTTCCAGACAGAGAGAGAGATCTCATGGTGTGTTAACGTTTGCATGGCAGATGGGAAATGCACCGACATGACGGCGATTTGCAAAAAGGCTTAAAATAATCAAAACAACTAAACGAACGCGGACGCCGCCCACTATGAGGCTTCAAACCAAGCTTTTAGTTTGAGAATGAATGATGTTATCTGAGATGACAGCAAGCTCTAATCAGAGCTCTTACAGGTTAGTTTTCCAACATGAATATCTACTGAATACAGGGAAAACTGGAATTTCTAGGGGATTATTTTCAGAACAGAAAAATGAAGCTCCGAAACTAACAGCCCAAGAGCTTAAAGGGTAAAAGCACTGTTGTAAAAGTCCGCCTGAGTGCTGACTTGCTGGTTTTTATGGTGTGAAAACTGGTTCCATCTCTGTGCCGTAAAATGACGGCTCATTTTCCCGGATAACAGAGCCTGTTGGGAACCACAAAGGGCAAGCTTGCCGTGGAGGTGCAAAAAGCAGAAGGAGTCCCAGAAGTCGCCTCCTGTGGCACTTAGCGGTGAGCCGTAGAAACACAAACACACACCTGCACATGCTAGCGTGTGAGCACGTGCAGATTACACGCACGCACACACACACACACACACACATACTAAAGCTGGGAGGTGGGTGGAGAGGGGGAGGGAGTGGGCGGGGTCACACAAGGTGCCAGCAGCTTCAGCTGAGCTGGTTACCTTCAAAGGCTCGTGCTGCGTCAACCAGGTGAGGCCAGTCCAGGCCTGAGGCGGTGTCTGGGAGGGGCATGAGGCCCGGGTCGCTGAACTTGGACCTGTCCGCCAACGAGCCGTCTGAGAACCAAAACTCACCTGCAGAGACAGGCAGGTAATCCGTTCAGTGTCTGAGAGCCCGTCCTAGACTTTAAGGTCCCCACAAGTGTGCAGCAGACAAAAGGAGTTGGGAGATGGAGAGAGGGGGGGGGGGTCCCGTTTGTGTACACCAGAACAGCTGCTTTTATCGGTCTGTCCCCAAGTCCGGCGGCTCGGATCTGGACGCTCTAAAGGAAAGTTTAGCATCTGAGTGATCGACTCAAGTCTCGCTGAACCAACTTCTCTGAAACCCGCGGGAGAAGAACTGTCGAAGGACCGATAAACGGCTTGTCTAAGTGAATGCCTTTATGCTTCCATCAATATCTCCTTTTCATTTCCTCCCTCCCACCCACCCGTCCTTCCTCTTAGGCCTGACAGACAGAGAATGCCACAAACAAGCTCCAGTTCTGCAGAGAGGCATTTAGAAAAGCCTGAAGCGGGGAGGCAGGGAGCTGGAGGTGACACTGACATTCTCCGTTCAATTTACCAAGCTTCCTGCAGCTCGAGTGATTCACTGTTTACCAAATTGGGCCGTTTCAGTATGGAGAACCGAGAGCCTGTGTTCTCAGCTATCCTTCAACACAATCAGGAACCCGCTAGGTTGACAGCCAGAAAAGGCAAAAGAGAGCGCGGGCAAAAAAAAAACCCGTCCACCTCCCTACACCCCATTTTCTATCTAACGACGGCGGTGAGAGACAGGCGAGGAACCGTATGGAAATGAGACGGGAGGGACAGAGGAGGTGGGCCGGCGGGGGGTGGAGAGTGAATGAGACATTCTGTTGGACAGAGACGGTGAAACTCACAAGTGGGAAGAAAGAAAATAGAGATCTTAAAGACTTGCAGCGGTGCAGGAAGACCCCGTCACACCGGCCAGCTGTGGCAGGTGTCTGGAGTGGCAGACCGCCTCACCCACTTCTAATTAGCTCGCTATATCGGTCAAGTCATGCTGAAGACATCGGCAAACCAGAAGCCTCCTGACTCACATCTGGTGCCAGAGGAGAGGAGCAGTAGTCCAGGCTGAGGACGAGTCTCACCAGAACCAAAGCTTAGGAGTTTCTTAGTCGCTACGCAGGATTTCCTCGTTTGTACTCACTCCGTAGGTTGGAGGCTCCCTGGTTATGGACCATGCGAGGAGGCAGTGTGCTGTGATAAGGTGGGGTGGTGCTGAACAGGATGTCGTTGGGCATGGCTTGATCCAGCATGGAGCTGTGCGAGCTGCCATATGAGGAGGCTTTTCGGTTACTGCACACGCTCTCGTCCGACAGCGTTCTGTACAGCAAGCGTCTTGGCGACAGAGGTCCCGCCGCTAGCACCTGCAGGACACAAAAGGGTCAGTTTGGTAAAAACAGTATCACAACAAGGGTACAAAAATCTGACACAAGCTCCTCCTGACTGTCTCTCTCTCTCTCTGGAGCACAGCAGGTTTACAGGAGCCGGCAGCAGGGACATCATCGAGCTGCGTCAGGAATCGATTACAGTTGCTGCTCTCAGGAAAGTGCATCTGACTGAGCGCAGCTGGAGAGCGTCTGACAGAGTGGGAAAAACGGGGGGAACAGGGCTGGTGGAGGTGGCGACAGAGGTCACTTCCCCGTGGCAAGTGCTGGTCACTGAGTTTAAGGCGAGAAGCCGGACAGCAGAGAAGAAACTAGCAGGAAGGAGATGATGCAACAGGACGCAAAACAGGAGATGGCGGTTCTAGATCCCTGAGAAAGTGAATTACAGGCTGGATGATCTCACTTTTCTGTATAAAAGTTATGTACAATCATAGTCACCCGCAGTAAAAAGCACGGCCCCCGCTAGAGATCCAGCTCTAATGGAGAGAAACTCCGGAGCTCGGCATCATATATAATATAGTTTCCGGCCGCAGCTCTGCAGTAACTCCACACGTGACCATGACACCACCCTCAGAAGTCTGGCAACGCGAATGATGATAATTCCCGCATCGCCGTGCCGCCACGACGTGAACGTGCCGTGGCGGCACGGCCCCATCCACGCCTCGCCTGGTGCAGCAATCACGCAATCCACACCTCCAAGACCTGTTTCTCTCAGTGAAGGTTGTTCAGTAAGCATGCCTCTAATGGCTAATTATAACTTTTACACTTTTACACAGTCATGTTAGCCTGATCTAATGGCGTTACGACTACTTGACTTTAAAGGTGGCAAGATCTAGTAGTGCAGATTCCTTTCACCAAGGTTGCACCAACAGTTGTGGATGATTCATGTATAATCAGGGCAAAGCAGCTAAAGGTTCAGAGGAAAACCTCTGCTGTGGCCGTCAGACGTCAGAGCTCTCATAGAACGATCACTCGAGCCTCCACCTGCGGCGATGGTCTCGTCCCGCGGTGCAAGACTTCCTCTGGTCAGTCTGCTCGGGCCAAACGTCGGAACTGTCTACCTGCTGACCTAAAACTAGAAACGGACAGTAACGTTTTTAACAAAGAACTCAAAAAATGGTTAAAGTCTAAACAACAACGTCTACATGAATAGTTTTAAAGTCTTACATTGCTGCTCAAATTGCCTTGTTTTATTCTTTTTATTCTGTTTTATTGAAAATTGTTTGCAATTTTAATCTGTTTTCTGTTTGATTTATTGTTGATCTCTTTGTATTTTATTTAAAGAGCAAGTCACCCTTAAATAAACTTTTTTTTGCTGATAAACTAAATAAACGAGTGTCTAATCGTGCTGCAGACACGTGTCGTCAATAATTTGGCTCTTCAGTGCATCTTAGTTCAAATTTAAATATTCTGCCTAAAACTGGCAGTGTTGTGCCGTTGTCAGGTAAAAACTCTGCACTGTATTTTAATTTAAATCTGCCACCACTATTGGCTAAGAAGTACGCTATGATGTAAACTGGTACATTATGATGTCACAATGCTGTCGTGAGCCTGAGTGTGTATTTGCTAGCGGCTCCGCCCTCTCGGTCTGCCAGGCAACAGCATGTGTTGCATTTTTCAAACATGAAGTGGGCGTGGAGTTAGACTCTGGTAGGGGGTGACTTGCTCTTTAAATGCACTCTACTTTTAGAAAGGTTTTATGGACAAGTGTTGCAAATTAGCATGTGTGCTAACACACTAAACAATGCATCTGGTCCGTCCAGTGTAACTGCTGTGTCCATGTCACATAAACATCACTGCTACTACTGAAAAGTTCTTTTGAGCAGGTGGAAATTTATGGAGAACAAAGATTACAGCTGGCGTCAAGTCTGTCCCACTCGGATCCTCCTAGGTTTAAATAGGTGAGTCTAAAAGGTTAGGGAGCAAGAATTCCCCCATTAAAGGAGAGAAACGGGTTGTGGCTCCTAGTCCTAGTTCAGTGCGATGTTTGTGTTTACTCATCAGAGATGTTCAAATCCAGCTGTGCTGAGTAGATTCTCCAGTGGGAAGGCCAAATAAACCGGATGAGCTGGGATCAGACAGGGACGTGTGGAGAAGGAGCCTTGGGGCAGGATGCTCATCCATCTCACACAGACGGTGGGCCTCTAGAGCAGCCATTACAGCCCACTGTACAGGGATCTGCATCATAACCAATCAGGCAGCTGACCTCATTCTGCCATATTGATACGTACACGCCCTCTCATTTGAACGCTTTTTCACGTTGGGCTGATTTTACGTCGATGCTGGGTAAGCGTTTCAGCTGTTTGAACCGATGACTGTGACAGACGTGGGATCATGTCAACACTTTCATCAAACTCCAACCAGAGGCAGCTGGGCTTTGTGCTCCTGTCAATTATGCAGTTAGCGGTATGGTGATAAAGTTGTTGTTGTGAGAGGTCAGGAAGCCTCCTAACTGCTGCGGAGGTCGGGTTGAACATGCAAATGTGCTTCAGGGGCTGGAAAATTACCACCGGTGTGAGTTAGGCAGGACGCTGCTGGAGAGATGCTCGTGTTTCACGACTGCGGTCGGAGTTTTGACAGAGATCTTCTGTTTAAACACACAAAACCACACAGACTGGTCCCGTCCATCACAGAGCCATTTAGCTTGCATAAATACAGCAGGAGACGCATCAAAGGTAGCCACAAATGATACACAGAGCAGCTGCACAGATGAGTACATCTCTGCCTTTTGCTTCGCCGGTGTGACCCACAGTAGACCGCTATCTCCACCAGCCAACACCCAGCCGTCTCTGCTTCAAAGACAGATCTCCCACGATTCCCACAGTGAGAATTTAACAAACGTCTTCTCTGTCTTTAACGCACTGATAGATAAACAGGGTCCTTTAATCTGACGCCGTTTTCTCCTACTGCTAGTTTTACAGCACAGCTTTACAAGATCAGACCTCATACTTGCTCATAAGAGCCGATGTCTTATATGAAAACAGCAAAGAGATAAATCTCATGAAAATAAAATCATTACCAAAAGAACTAGCATCAAACCCAGTGGGTGTCTATATTGAATTCATTGAGCATGCTTTAAACGATATAATAATTCCATGTTTTTGAAGTTCTTTGTACTAAATCCCTCTCACATAAAGTGATTTCAGCTGTTTTATTTTAAACATCTTTACTTCCTTCCAAAATTAGCTGAATGTAGAGCTCTGTCACTAAGAAAACAAGCTGGAGCAGATAGGCTGCTATGAGCTGAGAAGCTCCAACATGTGGGAGGGGCTTGGAGTAGAGCCGCTGCTCCCCCAGGCGAGAGGTGTTTCTATTCATATTTTCCTGTTTGTGATGTCACAAAGTGGGACTTTTTAAAATAAAAACAGTTTTGAGAACATAATAATTAAAACCGAAAACTTACAGAAAATGGATTGTTTTTTTTTCCACCTTGTAAAGTTCATAGGTAAAAGGTCTGTATTTGCATAGCGCCTTCTTAAGGTTCTACAACCCCCCCAAGGCACTTCACAACACAATCAGTCATTCACCCATTCAACCGCTGGTGGGGATGAGCTACAGTGTAGCTACAGCTGCTGAACACTGGCGCCACCGGTCCCTCCGACCACCACCAGCAGGCAAGGCAGGTTAAGTGTCATGCCCAAGGACACAACAGCAGCATTCTCTGGTTGGAGCCAGGATCGAACCTGCAACCTTTCCATTACTGGACAACCTGCTCTATCTCCTGAGCTACTGCTGTCCCAAGCGGCAGTAGAGACCTACACCTCCTTAGAAAAGGATGCAAAACGTGGGTTTTGCATGACATGTCCCTTTTAAATGTTGATTTTTCAGCCAAAACCGAAAATGTTAAGTCACATTTTTTTTAAAAGTAAAAAAGCTGAAGTATAAAACTATTCGTTTAAAGGGACTGTAAGGAAGTTTGAAGTTTTTGTGCTCGCGATCGCCACTGAGGCCTAACGCGTAACGGCAGCTTCAAAAGTAAGCTTGTGCATGAGGTGTGCACGCTGTACGTGCACACTCCTTAACGAAAATAACAGCTGAGACAGTCCCGTGTGTGTGTGTGTGTGTGTGTGTGGCCCGGAGGACAGAACAACACAGCAAATTAATAACAATGTGCCTCTGTCTCTGCAGCTGCACTTTCTCGTCGGCCGGACGTGTGTGTGTGTGTGGGGGGGGGGGGGGGGGGGGAGGAAAGAGGACAGGAGAAGGCGCAGATAATTAATTAAATAATTTGGTTCTGTACCTTTCTCTTCAGCACAGCTGACAAAGGTTTATGATGGGTCAGTCCTCCTGCATGCTCAGATCATTCCCTTCCCTTGCTTGAAAAATTGTTCCAAAATGAAAGTTGAACCCACATCTTTTTTATCTGTGAATTCAATGCCGTTCGGTGAGTCTCAAATAAAAATTTGGGCGTCTTATTACTGTAAAAAATATATCATTGATGTAAAAAAGAAACTTTAAATTACAAATTAAGTTCACAACTGGAGTCGAACACAGGTCTTCTGCATGAGAGTCAAACATTTTACTAGGTGAGCTACAGCACCGGTGACCTTTAACCTATCTGTAACGTTTATATCCTTGATGACAGCTGAAACAACATCAAACCAAAGAACGGTTCGGAGTGAAAATGGCTATTTTGTTGCTAATTAGCAGGAAATATCTAGAAGAAAGTTCTACAGAAAGTAGCTAAGGGTCCTCAGAAATGTAGCTAGCTTTGTCACTAGGCGTTAGGAACAGCGACTAAGATCGAAGGATTTTTCATGGCGGTTAAAACGAAGAGTTGGAGTACCCGGCCCGGAGGGTTACCGGGGTCCCACCCTGGAGCCAGGCCTGGGGTTGGGGCCTGTGAGCGAGCGCCTGGTGGCCGGGCTTTCGCCCATGGGGCCCGGCCGGGCCCAGCCCGAACCGGATACATGGGCTCGTCCAACTGTGGATCCACCACCCGCAGGAGGAACATGAAGGGTCCGGTGCAATGCGAATCGGGTGGCAGACCAAGGCGGGAGCCTTGGCGGTCCAATCCCCGGACAAGAAAACTAGTTTTTGGGACATGGAACGTCACCTCGCTGGCGGGGAAGGAGCCGGAGCTTGTGGCAGAGGTTGAGCGGTACCGGCTAGATATAGTCGGACTCACCTCGACACATTGCATTGGCTCTGGAACCCGAGACCTGGAGAGGGGTTGGACACTCTCCTTTGCTGGAGTTGCTCCGGGTGAGAGGCGGAGGGCTGGGGTTGGCTTTTTGTTAGCCCCGAGACTCTCTGCCTGTGTGTTGGGGTTTACCCCGGGGGACAAGAGGGTAGCTTCCTTGCGCCTTCGGGTCGGGGAACGGGTCCTGACTGTTGTTTGTGCTTATGGGCCAAATATCAGTTCAGAGTACCCACCCTTTTTGGAGTCCCTGGGACGAGTGCTAGATAGTGCTCCATCAGGGGACTCCATTGTCCTGCTGGTGGACTTAATGCTCACGTGGGCAATGACAGCTTGACCTGGAGGGGTGTGATTGGGAGGAACGGCCCACCTAATCTGAACTCGAGTGGTGTTTTGTTATTGGACTTCTGTGCAAGCCGCAGTTTGGCCATAACGAACACCATGTTCGAACATAAGGATGCCCACCGGTACACTTGGTACCAGGGCAGCCTAGGTCACAGGTCGATGATAGATTTTGTAGTCGTATCATCTGACCTGCGGCCGTATGTTTTGGACACCCGAGTGAAGAGAGGGGCGGAGCTGTCAACTGATCACCACCTGGTGGTGAGTTGGATCAGATGGCAAGGGAACATGCCGCGTAGACCTGGCAGACCCAAACGCATAGTGAGGGTCTGCTGGGAACGCCTGGCAGAAGAACCTGTCAAGACGGTCTTCAACTCCCACCTCCGGCAGAGCTTTGACCACGTCCCGAGAGCAGTGGGGGACATTGAGTCCGAGTAGGCCTTGTTCCACTCTGCGATTGTCGAGGCGGCTGTTGCTAGCTGTGGTCGTAAGGTGGCCGGTGCCAGTCGTGGTGGCAACCCCCGTACCCGCTGGTGGACACCAGAGGTTCGGGGAGCCGTCAAGCTGAAGAAGGAGGCCTACAGGGCGTGGCTGGTCTGTGGGTCTCCGGAGGCAGCAGACAGGTACCGGATAGCCAAGCGGGGTGCAGCAGTGGCAGTTGCCGAGGCAAAATCTCGGGCGTGGGAGGAGTTTGGTGAGGCCATGGAGAAAGACTATCGATCGGCTCCAAAGAGGTTCTGGCAAACTGTCCGGCGCCTCAGGAGAGGAAGGCAGCAACTCGCTCACACTGTTTACAGTGGGGATGGGGAGCTGCTGACGTCAACTGAGGCTATAGTCGGACGTTGGAAGAAATACTTTGAGGAGCTCCTCAATCCCACCAATGCGCATTCCGAGGAGGAACCAGAGCTGGGAGGCCTGGGGATGGACTGTCCGATCTCGGGGGCAGAAGTTGCTGAGGTAGTCAAACTACTACACAGCGGCGGAGCCCCGGGGGCGGATGAGGTTCGTCCTGGGTATCTCAAGGCTATGGATGTTGTAGGGCTGTCATGGTTGACACGTCTCTACAACATTGCGTGGTCATCGGGGGCAGTTCCTAGGGAGTGGCAGACCGGGGTGGTGGTCCCCATCTTTAAGAAGGGTGACCTGAGGGTGTGTTCCAACTATAGGGGGATCACACTCCTCAGCCTCCCTGGAAAGGTCTACTCCAAGGTACTGGAGAGGAGGGTCCGATCGATAGTTGAATCTCAGATAGAGGAGGAGCAATGTGGTTTTCGTCCTGGCCGTGGAACTGTGGACCAGCTCTATACCCTTGCAAGGGTGATGGAGGGGGCATGGGAGTTTGCCCAACCAATCCACATGTGCTTTGTGGATTTGGAGAAGGCTTATGACCGTGTCCCCAGGGGCACCCTGTGGGGGACGCTCCAGGAGTATGGGGTGGGTGGCTTTCTGTTAAGGGCTATTCAGTCCCTTTACCAGAGGAGCGTGAGTTTGGTCCGCATAGCCGGTAGTAAGTCGGACCTGTTCCCAGTGAGGGTTGGACTCCGCCAGGGCTGCCCTTTGTCACCGGTTCTGTTAATCACTTTTATGGACAGAATTTCTAGACGCAGCCGTGGTGTGGAGTGTGTCGAGTTTGGTGGCAGGAGAATCTCGTCTCTGCTTTTTGCGGATGATGTGGTCCTCCTAGCTTCATCCAGCTCTGACCTTCAGCTCTTGCTGGGTAGGTTCGCGGCCGAATGTGAAGCGGCTGGGATGAGGATCAGCACCTCCAAATCTGAGACCATGGTTCTCGACCGGAAAAGGGTGGCTTGGTCGGGGGAGAGGTCCTACCTCAAGTGGAGGAGTTTAAGTATCTCGGGGTCTTGTTCACGAGTGAGGGTAGGAGGGATCGGGAGATCGACAGGCGGATTGGTTCGGCGTCTGCAGTGATGCGGACGCTGAGCCGATCTGTCGTGGGGAAGAGGGAGCTGAGCCAGAAAGCCAGGCTCTCGATTTACCGGTCGATCTACGTCCCAATCCTCACCTATGGTCATAAGCTCTGGGTAATGACCGAAAGAACGAGATCGCGGATACAAGCGGCCGAAATGAGTTTCCTCCGTAGGGTGGCCGGGCTCAGCCTTAGAGATAGGGTGAGGAGCTTGGACATTCGGGAGGGACTCGGAGTAGAACCGCTGCTCCTCCGGATCGAAAGGAGCCAGTTGAGGTGGTTTGGGCATCTGGTCAGGATGCCTCCTGGACGCCTCCCCGGGGAGGTGTTTCGGGCATGTCCTGCCGGCAGAAGGCCCCCGGGTCGACCCAGGACACGTTGGAGAGGTTACATCTCCAATCTGGTCCCGGAACGCCTTGGGGTCCTGCCGGAGGAGCTGGTGGACAAGGCCGGGGAGAGGACGGCCTGGAGCTCCCTAGTTGGGATGCTGCCCCCGCGACCCGGACCCGGATAAGCGGAGGAAGACGAAGACGAATACGAAGACTAAGTGGCACTGCCTCTCTCTCTGCTGCTAAAGCTACGGATAGCAAATGCTACGGGCTATGCCTGAGCGTGAACGCGCATGAAGCAGCCTGCTCGACCCGAGCATCTCTCTTTTTCTGTGATTAAACAGAAAAACAGGCAATCACAGTAAAAAGGCCAGGGCTCATTCTACAGGACCAGGGCATTGCAGGAGAACGTATGAAGAAGACATTTATTATTTCTATACATGTTTTGGCTGTCACACTTCCATAACGTCCCTTTAAAGGAAATATTTATATAATAAATATGAAAATGCATAAAAACTGTTTGAAAGTTAAATAGATAGAAAGTTAAAAATATGTAAAAAATAAAAAATAATATAAATAAATAAATAAAAAGGCAAGAAGTAAACAAAGAACATGTACAAAAGTAAACATGTTTCAAAACAAAAATGTAAAAATAAATTTTATATACATTTATATATATTATATATGTATTATATATACATATGTATGTATATACATATATATGTACATGTAAGTATATATATATATATATGTATATTATATACATATATATATAAATAAGTATATATATATATATATGTATGTATATTATATACATATATATACATACATGTATATAAATTTTATATAAATGTATATATATGTATGTATATATATGTATATTATATACATACATATATATATACATTTATCTAAAATTTATATATATGTATGTATATATGTATGTATATAGGTATATAATATACATATACATATATATATATATATATATGTATATACATACATATATATATATATATATACATACATATATATAAATTTATATAAAATTTATATATATATGTATGTATATATATGTATATAATATACATATATATATACATATATATACTTATTTATATATATATATATATATATATATATATATATATATATATATATATATAAATAATATATAATGTTTTTAAATACTTTATTGTAAAAAGATTCCCCTTTTCACATACTTCAGTCAGTGCCCTTTACCTGCACAGGAGGAAACGTATTAATAAATCCTGTAACGGTTTGTTATTATCAAGTAAAAACCTGCAACACTTCAGCAGTCTGCAGCAGCTTGATTTGTGCCTTTAGATCTTTAACCTCCTTTGTTCAACAGGAAGTTTCTTATCAGCGGTGCCAGTACTGACATGTCCACTAAGCTTTTCCCTCATTTCTCCAAATTTCCTCCTTGTAGCTCCGAGTGAACAAAGACAGCAACCAGAACGGGACCCTTTGACGTGCCACTGGGGAGGATGTGTTGGACAACCACCTATTCAGAGGCTTTTATTCTTTCCCCTCAGAAGGTTCAAAAGAGGAATGTTGTGGAAGCCGAAGCTGTGGCCGGCCTTTCCTTTACGTCAGCCACACAATGACCCGCCTGTCCGTGGACGGGGCGTCCGAGAGGACACTGCGGCTGGCAAGGAAAAGACGTGCACCTGCTGGTCCGCACAAAGGCTGCCAACGTGATGACTGCTGGGAAAAGATGAACCTTTACTGTTTCCTTTTTATTATCATTCACAGAATTAAAGGAAGTCTGGCTCTATTATGTGATTGTGGAACACTGATTGCAACGCTGTCACTCGTCCATGTCCCCGTCTCTTCCTCCTCTGTGGGAAACGGAGTGCAGCCAAAGGCAGGAGTGTATTTTAGACAGGCCTAAATAACACTACGGCCTCTTTCATTGAGAAAGTGCCAAGAGAATGAAAACGTAGCGCAGGAACCAGCGCAGCGAGCTGATTCCTGTAAGAGACGAGGTCTGCCTGTGCCAGAGGACATTGTCAGCCTCTCCGAGGGAGTGAAGTGCATTTGTATTAGGATTGAGCAGCGTCCAAAAATAACCCATTTGTCCGTCTCCAGGGTCCCTTCCTGGTAGATAATGGATGGGGGATGGCGAGGGGAACTGGAGATGCAATTAATAGTGTGCAAGACCAAGGAACATCAAACATCAATGTACTCGCTGCAACTTCATGTCCTTAATCCCTGACACCCCAGTGGAGTAAACTCGGGCCCCTTAATAAAATTAATCCTTTAAATAAGCAGAAGCGATGTTAGCGGGGATACAAAGGGCTGGGTCGGGCAGCTGGGGCTGTTAAGTGGCAGAGCCAGTTAACAGGAGCAGGTGCCTTTTCTGCTTTTACATCCTTAATCCATCTCACTGGGGTCGGACCGGAGGAGACAAATCAAACGGCACCTGCAAAATTTGAGGATTCTTAAATTTCTCGTGTGAGCGGCGTAAATCTGACGTGATGCAGTTGCCGTGTGCCGATAATCAGTCAACCAGAATGACCTCACCTTCTGATTCCTGTCATCCCTCGGAGGGCTGTCGGGCAGCATCATCTTACGAAATTCTTCCTTTGAAACTCGCTGCAGTGACTTTCCATCTCGATCAGCAGCCTGGAGCCGGCAGGCGGCCTCCTGTGCATACAGCTGCCTGTGAACGACAGAGGTCCACAGTTCATCAGCGGGGTCACGTGCACCGCGTCCTGCTAAAGGGAAGCCCAGCCAGTTTAGGAATATAGTCAAAATAATGCAAAAACTCCAAGTGAAGGGTCTGTCGTAGCATGCCAGCATCAGACGCCTGCCTGCTCTGTGCTCATCAGAAAGGGCGGCAGGGAGGAGATTTTAAAGCCACCTTGTTCCAGACTGCTGTGTCGAACCCAAAGACAGAGTCTGAAGCAAGTACAACCAAGAGGGTAGAAAAGAAAAGATGAGCATTTTGAACAGAAGCTATCACAAACCAAAGAAGTGCTCCGAATAACACAGAGAAAGACACGAAGGCTGTTGAACAGGGACCGGAGGAGAACCCACAAGAGGCGACAGGCTTCCTTGGCACTGCTTGTCAACAGGTTTGGTTTGAAAACATTTAAATGATTCTGAGTGTTCGGGGAGGAGGGCATGGAGGGTGTGACCGGCCTGACTGGTGAGGCTGTGCTGCTGTGAAACCTCTGCTTTAAGTGAGCAGCCTGTGCACGACATCCTGAGAGCTGTTGGCAGGGTGTTAGACGGCTGCAGGGGCATCCGTTCGACGGCTAGACGATGGGACAGTCTGGCTGTCATGGTTACCCAGAGAAACCATTACCAGGGTTGCAGTGTTCCAGCTAAGGAAAGCCTGGCGGCCCGGTCTTAAACGTTAAAAATGGCTAAAAAAGCTGCTCTGTAAAAAAGGTAGAATCTGTTTTTAAAGGTCTCGTTCGCTGTGAAACTGTGTACTCCTTGTTTCTTTTTCAAATGCATTTAGTAACTCAGAGTTGTATATGAATACTAAATGTGAAAATTGTCTTCATTAGCAGCAGAAAGGAAACTAACGGGAAAACAATCGGATCAGAAAAAGCCGGTCTCTTCTACATCACAGGGAACATTTGCATTTATGGCCCCGCCCATCTTGGCTTTGAGGGAGCGGAGCACGTCTCGGCTGGCAGAAGCTAACCATCAGCAACTGTAGTATTTGTGAGGATAACACATCAAGGCTGTATTCTTTACCCAAGAAGGGAGAACGAAGGAAGAGTTGCGTTGCTATTAGCCAATCAGAGGAGAGACATTTGCATATCAGGAATGTTAATGAATACAGGGCTGCCAAATTTAGAACTTTTCCACGCGCGAGAGCAGGTGTCGTAATTTTTCACTTCCATAAGTTGGCAGTGACAGTGGGGGGGTGGGTTGGGGGGTTCTTCGGCCTGAGAGCGTGTGGAGAGGATGAGATGAGTGTGAGAGCCCTGATGAATAAGACTTGTAACCCCCCACCCACGTACGCCACTTCAGAATAATTTTACCTCCTGAAAGAGGAACACCTGGGGCCTCGTTTATCAAGCTAGCTTACGCACAAAACGGGGTCGGAAAACTGCGTAAGCAACTTTCTACGCAAACTTTGGGATTTACGAAAGAAGACTTAGCGGAAAAATGAGCGCAACTTTAAGCTGACTAAGGACCTGGCTTACACACATGCTGGACGTGGAGAGCACCTGCAGTGCTGCTGCTGAGAAGATAACATTATGAAATCCTGCAGCATTATCACTTGTACCGCTTCGTTTTCACACAGAACAAGACCCCCACATGCACACACACGCGCACACACACACACACGCACACACACACACACACACACACACACACACACACACACACACACACACACACACAGCCTGAAGCGCAGAATATCAGCAGGGGGGCAGATTGAGACAGAACATCATGCGTGTGTGACAGTGTGTGTCCTGTCACTGTGACCTGATTAATCATGCGCCCTGGCTACTTGTACAGGGCAGATCTCTGTTTGGCTGACTGGTTAGCACATGTGACTTTCACCCGGGAGTCTGGGGATCGAATCCTGATTGGACCATTTTTTTTTATACCCGCCACAGATCTCTCTGAAGAACTCACAACATTGACGGCTTCAGCAACGCTGTGCCACTCCCTGGATTTTCTCTTATTTGTTTTGAAAAAGCACTTCCTTTCATTTCTCCACCTCACCCACAGGTACCTCAACTTCTGCTTCCTTGATCTGCCTTGATCTACGGTCGCCATCGTCATTGGCGGAGCGCTGCAACAGCCGGCTTATGTATATGCATGAGATCCACAAGGCACTTGCGGGATGCGACTAAAAAGCAGCTGAGAAACATTCTCGTTGGTCTTTGATTAATGATGCGGAGATTGCGTGCAGCTGTGTGTACTCCATGTTTGATAGATCACACACCTGATGGGTGTAAGTACATTTTTTTTTGCTGAGCTTAAGTACGTTTTAGTACGGATTCTACGCCATGTTTGATAAATGAGACCCCAGAGCTTTTACCCCACATAAAACGGCTCTAACTGCATTCATTCATACTAGAGAACACCTATTTATTGAAAATAATTAGTGAAAGAAAAAAATTCCTTACTGTAGATATTTTTCCCATTTTTCTTTGATCATTTTACGCTCAAACTAAAAAATCTGTATATTCAGAGCAGGGGGCGTGTCGCTTTGCATCGGCGCTACTAGGCTCTTTAAGAGCTACAGCAGAAATGTCACAGCTATGCACAGTTGGCTAGCCCTTGAAATGTGCAACATGTTGCCAGGAATAACACTTGACATGACATTTGAGTGGGGTGTTGGTCAAGGACATGAGGGTGGGGTGGTGTGTGGAGGCAGGCTAGGTCAGAGCAGGGCCAAGGGGTCGACTTTTACTGTGTACCTGGAACGTTCAGACAGCATTTTGAGAAGGAAGGCTAACAAGCTCTCCGCTCCTCTGAAACAAGAAGCAGAAGCAGGAAAGAAAGAAGACAGCCCAGAGTTAGAGGCATTACACATCTGAGGTTGCATCGAGCGTTAGATCACATGAGAAAAGTTTTTAGGAAAGGGAGAGAAGAGAAACTTCATTATGTTAGAACCATACCAAAGACTAATATCAGGCCATTTATCGTGTGGAACTGTTACATAAGACAAAATGAAATGGCAGGAATATATAAACAAACAACGAGGAGCGTAAATGAGTTATGGAGCTTCTTCATAAGTCGTCAGAAAATAACCTCGTTGCATGCGATCAATCACACGGCAAGTTTTCCAACATAAATCAAATAACTTGGAAGCTAAAGCTGGGGGGTTTCTTCCAGGGCAAATCTCACATTCTGCAGTCCAAAACACACTCAAACACGTGCACTTCTTCACAGCTAGACTTGTATTCATCAGAGCGTAGATTTCCTTAACTCCGCTAACCGACTGACTTCGTCCCTCCCGGGTGCCTTATCTAGTGGCTACTTTGTGGATTCCTGCATCAGCGGTGTGCTGCGGTGTGGATCGTTGCTTTACTCCCAGCAGAGATGCTGAACTGTCAGAGGCTCAGCACAGCGATCCACAGGGACCCGGCTTCAGAAGGACGATCAATAACGACGTGTGACATGTGCCAAGTGTATTATGTCTGGCTTCACTGAGCTTATTTATTTTGTGGCTGTCTGCTTCAATCAAGGCTGGTTTGTAAACCCTGGGTGGGCCAGACAATAGCAGACCTGCCAACCTGTACGCAATTTGGCATCTATTTACGCTGGTACGACTCACCCCTCTAAACTACGCAAAAAGCTGCAGATACGCGAGTTGAGTTCTGTGGCAATTATGCACGTGCGGTACTCATGTCTGACAACACGACTCAGCGGCGTGGTGAAGAAGTTTAAGCCAATCATCGTAGAGAAGCAGAGAAAAAACAGAGCTAACTATCCTGCCTAACCCATAGCATAACCCCCCTGCTTCGTCATGCCCCCCGCTCCTCTCTCTGGTTCGCCACTCGCTGCTGTTCTGGTATGGTAAATTGTGTGTGTGTGTGTGTGTGTAATTTTCCATCCAGTATATGGGGAGATTACAGCGTGAAAAGCAATGGAGTTGCAAAAGGCCACGAAAAAACGCAGCACAAGTGCTACTCAAATTTTTTTGACAAGGTTGGCAGGTCTGCAATAGGTCTGTACCTAGTTTATACTTCTCCGTCAGCAAATTTGCACTCACAAACACGCGTATGGACGAAGACATTTTCCTTCACTACTTCTCTGTAGGGGTGTCAGCGTTGCTAAGCAATTGTCCACCAGGGCAGCAGGGGGCGTAGACCTTTTCTGGCGGGTCTGCCTACCATTGCAGCTTCAGTTTCTAAATGCCATAACTTGAAGACGGTGTGACTTTGAATAGAAATTTTAGATTTGTGTTGATATTAGAATTTGTTATTACTCAAATTTTGTTTCATAAAGTTTGAAAATAAAAAAGTTTGTCAACACCAATCCACTCAAGGAGCAATGGCCGACATGGAGTGAGTTTTATTCGAGCTGAAATGGCTCGTTCTCGAGGAACAAAAAATTTGGTTATAAAAAATTCTACAGGAGCAAAGAAGACCTCGGCGGAATGTCCGTCTCTTTTATGGAGCTGACCAATCACAGACGTGTATTCTCCATGGCGTTTAAAGGATGGTAAAAGAACTGGACTCTACCATGTCCGTGCTTGCGTCAACGAATAATGTTGTCTCTGCACCTCCGCAGATGGAGAAGTATAAACTCTGAGATGTCCGGCTTCCTGTACTGGAGTTTATACCTGGAATCTTGAATAATATCACTTTTGAGATATATTTTCAAGTAAAGACTAACTTGGTTTTGTTGCTTGGTACATGCATGTTGCATAGCTGTCGAGCATGCTGCGTTGGCTGGGAAAATAACGGTATTTTACCCATTTCCTGTTGTCTTCCCATATTATTTCTCCGTAAATTCCCCACATTCTGATCAGCCTTAAGCCACAGTTCGGTACTGGTTGAATTTAACAAGAAAAAGCCTTCTTTCATTAGCTTTTTCAATGTAATATGTCCAAAAGTCCCATTTTAAATGGTCTTTTTGTCAAACTGAAATGTCAGCGTCTCAGTTGGGCTAATTCTAGTGTGGAAAATGCCACTGAAGGTTTTGGAAAGCACACACTGAATAACATAGCAGCTTGCCACACATGCAGCGTGGTGCTCCTCAACGCTGCTGCAGATGGACCAGAAAAGGTGAATTTGAAACAAACCATCAGATGTTCTGTGTGCTATCAGTGTCTGTTCGTGTAGAGAACTGTCAACCGGATTCACCTGTGAGCCTTTCTCAGCAAATTGAAGGTAAATAAAACATGCATGCGTTTATAGGTGGGCGTGGCCATCAGCTGTACATAAAATTGCACTTGTCGTGCATTTTTATGTACAGCTGCACCAAACTGAACAAAATCTCATGTTTTAGAGGTTTTGGGTGAATTTTGCTGAAATTCTCATTCGTTAGATGACTTTCTTTCTCACACACACTCACCCACACTCTGAAATGTTGGGAGATCCCTCAGTGCTGTGGGCATCGTCATCGCCATCATCGGTCGTCTTCGTGCCCACCGGGTATTTGCAACGGGACTGTGAGCGTGACTGTCCACAGGCCTCTGAGCTGGGCCCCGGCCCCAGCTCTGGCCCTGAGCTGCAGGTCTGGGGGATGGTGTACACCTTGGAGGAGTCAGCAGACACACAGTACCTGGCACCGCGGGCCAGAGGACTGCCAGAATGGTGTGAGCCACTGATCAAACAGCAAACATAAAGCAAAACGTAACTCAAAAGTGGCAGAAACCATAAAAGGAAATTTAAAATGAAACATGAAAATAAAAATGGCTGCTAGAAAAGAGAATGATATCAAATGCATGGATTAAACCTAAATGGACGTTTCATGAGTGGCCCTGCTTTTGGCTTTGGCAGGAAGACACGCCCCCTCTTTGCCACGTGTGTTCCAGCTACTTCCCCTTTAACCTTCTTCAGCTGACGACTCCGTTTCACCACGCGAGCATTTCTGTGAACTTTTGTCCTTTTCAATACCTTGTCAAATATCAAACGACACACCGCATTTCTGCTTCAGCGTCTCGAAACCTCACTTCCTCTCAGACATCTGTGGCTGTGACCCTGCTGATTTGTGGCTCTTCAACTGTAAGAAGTAAAAGAACTGCACATCTCTAAACACGTAAGGAGCTGGTTTTAGTTTCCTATCAGGACGAACTCCTCCTTTTGTTCAGTAACGTCCTAGAATGTCAGGTTTTAGATGATAACTGCTCTCAGAATCTCACGTCTGCTGGAGTTTGCTTTGATTCATTTAGTCGACATCATAAGGGAGGACAGTTTGAGTTTCAGGTTTCCTGGCTGCTCAGGATTCCTTCACTTAGCTGCTCACATTAACTCCAGATTCACTGCAGATAAACTCCACGAAGGTCTATGTTCACTGCAGGAATGGTGTTGTTTGTGAGATGTTTCAACGTGGATGAAACATTCGATTAAATGACCACATATGTCAGAATCAAACAGAAAAGATAACCCCGTATTCATGAATATCTGGGCCATGACTAATGCTGTCAAGGAACATTATATTAAACTGTCTGATGTCATTAAAGAGCAACCATCAAAGTGTCGTATTACCATCAAGTTCTTAATTCTGTCACAAGTTCTTTTATCTGTTTAATGCCTCTAAGCTCTGGGGGACAAAAACATATTTGCAAATTCTACGTTAAAACACGCACTTCAAATGGATTTGGTACGCTATGATTTCTAGCAATAGTGCGTCAAATGGTGCAGACAAAATTTACCAACTTCAAGACACTTTGTCACAAACAACAACAATTACTTGCAAATATTTTGAAAAGAAACTCTCGGCACACCAAAAACTTTGCCAGTACAAATACAATTTATATTTCAAAATATAGACATTTTTTCTTCCAGCTGCTCAGGCTCTCATTGCCGTAGGTCTTATGGCTTCTCTTAAAGGTGTTCTAGAATTACATTTTTTACTACTTGAAACTGTTTTTTGAGCCTTTACGTGCCAAATTAAACATTGTTGGTGCTCAAAATGACCCTGGAGCCCTGATAAATGGCCAATTTACACATGTAAAGATGGATTTGCCACGCCCCCTCATCCAGCACCGGAATGTTAAATGAGCTGTGTGCTGATTGGTCGGGTTTAGGGCTGCAACAACGAATCGATGAATTCGATGAAAATCGATTACTAAAAGCGTTGGCAACGAATTGCGTCATCGATTCGTTGTGTTGCGCAACTCTTCCAAAAGCCCCCTCCCCTCCCGCCCGCCGTTGCGCGCAGACCGGTGGAGAGCCGGCAGGTGTTTGTAAGAGGAACATGGCAGAAGCAGCGAGACCCCAAAAAAGTTAAAACTTCTAAAGTTTGGGAGCATTTTCAGTTAAATCAGGCGAAGACATGCAACGTTTGTAGGTCAGACTTAGCATGGCACGGGGATACTACGGTGATGATGCAGCGTCTTAAACGCAAGCATGTCAGAATCATCAGCGAGGAAGGAGAGAGCTCGGTGTCCGGGTAAGTTAAAAACTTTTCAAAAGTGATTCACCCAAGCCCCAGATTATTACACAGGCTAGACATGCCCTAAGCTCGTAAAAAAAGTCTATAAAATTGTAAGCGCGACGCTATTTGATAGTCGGGTGGGGGGTGGGGGTGGGGGGGGGGGGGGGACTCGCGCCGCTGCGAACCGGTTCCGCCGTCACATTCCCGCAGAAACTGGTTGATCACACCGGGGCCAGACTACTAGCATGTGGTTTTACAACCACAATGTCCTCAGAAGCAAAAACGCTTTTAAAAGGGAGGGAGGAGTCCTAACTGTTGCTGCAGGCGTGTTGTGTGAGAGTGCAGTTATATACTGATTAATATATTTTTGGGTTCAGTTGCTTTCATGTGGCCTAATGTGAGTCTATTTGGGATCATTGGAATGATCAGCAGCATTTCTTGATGTGACTTTATGGCAGTTGCCCAGGGCATCATCGCAAGGAGGATGGCATTCATTTACTTTTGTTTTATTTGGTATTTTTCAGTCATTTTTGGAAATAGTGATTAATTTTGATTAATTCACAGCCTATGTTTAATTACATTTAAAAATTAGTTGTTTGACATCCCCAATTATAATAAATGTCTACAGATGAGATCAAACAAAACAGATGAGAATTGCCCTTAAAGAGCAAGTCACCCCCAAATAAACTTTTTTTGCTGATAAACTAAATAAACGAGTGTCTAATCGTGCTGCAGACACGTGTCGTCAATAATTTGGCACTTCAGTGCATCTTAGTTAAAATTTAAATATTCTGCCTAAAACTGGCAGTGTTGTGCCGTTGTCAGGTAAAAACTCTGCACTGTATTTTAATTTAAATCTGCCACCGCTATTGGCTAAGAAGTATGCTATGATGTAAACTGGTACATTATGATGTCACAATGCTGTCGTGAGCCTGAGTGTGTGTGTATTTGTTAGCGGCTCCGCCCTCTCGGTCTGCCAGGCAACAGCATGTGTTGCATTTTTCAAACATGAAGCGGGAGTGGAGTTAGACTCTGGTAGGGGTTGACTTGCTCTTTAAGCTGTTTAACGTGGACCAAGCATTTTAGGTCACAGATAGATGTAGCTTAGGGTCTCTGTCTATACACCTTATAAGACAATTTAGGTGATGGCATGTTGTTTTTCTGCTATTGAACTGTTTTCTAATAATGTTGTGTTTAATAAAGTGAAGGAAGGAGAAAAATAACGTTTCCCTGGCAGTTTTTAAAAATGTCCCTATGTAATCCGATTAATCGATTAATCGTGTCGAGACCCCATCCGATTAATCGATTATCCAAATAATCGTTTGTTGCAGCCCTAGTCGGGTTAGGGTATTGCCTGAAGCTAGCGATAGATAACTCGTTAGGCAGGCTATGGATCTATTCGCTCGGCCAGCCAGGCCAGTGCTTCCTTATGGGAATCAAAAGGCCTCCCATTCAAACAACCCCACCCCCTGAAAATTCTAACGGAGCCAATCAGCCCTGAGCAGCATACATCACACACCGCCACGCTCAGTTTCTCATAAACAACTAAGACGGCGCCTGAAACGGAGTTCGCTACGGCTCTTTCCTCTGTTCTAAATGACTCGGACACGTCTTTAAAACCACAACAAACAGAAGCGCTAAAAGCCTTTCCTTTAAAGAAAACGTGTTCTCTGTCCCTAAACGCCACCTTTGACTACAAATAAAAAACTACAGAGTCGTGAGATCCAGCTGTCATTTCCGCCTTTTCGCTCGTCATCTGTGTAGAATAGAGAGAGGCCGAGCCTGGCAGGCCGGTGTCGGTACAGGATCTGCTCGGGTGCAAAATTGGCTCGGGGTCCGTCGACTGCCGATGACGTCTAAGTAGTTGATTGGCTGAACATGAACCTCACGGAATTACGTAATCACGTTACGTTGTTATCACGTTACGTTGGACCAGGCAAATCTTTCTATTGGAAAGATGGACAACTTTTACAAAGAAATCCATCACTACCTCTTTGAAAATACACTTTTAGCATAGAGCTGCAAGTATATTAGGGCTGAACGATTAACTGCATGTGCAATTAAATTGCGATGTGACAAAAGGAGATTTTCTAATCTCAAAGGCTGCAATTTGGCAGCGAGTGGTTAGCGCAATGCTAATATACATGGAAAAACCCATAGGAATGCTAATGCTAATACCACCGATTACATAATTACAAATTATGAATTAGAAAAGTGCCAAATAATTACATTTGGAGTCTAATAGAAAGTAAAACTACCATCAATCAAATAAGTACAGACAGGTATTTTAGTAAAGCCAGAAAACTTTTAACTGCAGAGTTTTGGCTAGCAGCTATGAGCGTACCTGAACTACGCATGGACAAGACGTCAAAAACTCTAAACACAAAATACTTCAAGAAACGGGACACACTTCTTTCCTGCAAATACAATTTCACAGGTGTTGCTAATACCTATGATTCTTCAAGGGATGTGCTCAAAGAGGAGTTCAACATTATGAATAATATAGTGTTTTATTTTACAAATACCATTATAAACACAAACTTACGTCGTAAGAAACATTATTTTAATAACGAAACTGCTAAATTCTTTCCAACAGTATAGATGTGTAGTGTATTTTGTCCGAGTCGGTTTGCCGTACTTTGACGTCATCGGCAGTCGAAGGACCCCGAGCCGATCTTGCACCCGAGCAGATCCTGTACCGACACCGGGCTGAGGATCTATCTGGCATTCATTCAAACCTCGGAATACCACACACACCCTGGAACGTTACACGTGTTCTCTGAGGTTTTCCTCTCGTCCGACAAGGACATTAAAAGTAGCTCGTGTTAGCATTAGCAGCAGCTCAGGCTAGCATTGTTCTGCAGTTAGCATTACAGCCACCAACATTTATATAACGCCAATGTTGAAGTGAGCTGGGGCATGCAAATGTAAGGGTGTGTGTCTATGCCGATGATGTGTTAAACCAGCTGTTCTGGGAACAAGCCGCCTCTCTGTGGTCATTACGATATTACAAGTTTACATAGATGGCAGGTCAGAGACGACAGACATTTTACTGCATTAGACGCCCCAAGCTGCCTTTACTCAACAACAAGGTAAGTGCAGTTTTGAATTAAATACGCTCAGATGCAGAGGGCACACGTTACGTTTCCTCTGACTTATTTCAGGTCTGATTATTATCTTCACAATGAAATAAGAGACACAGGGTCTGTGGTTACCATAGAAACGTTAATGAGCCACTGCGCTGGATTGTTCTGAAGCTTCAAACAGACTCTGATAGAACAAACAAATCATTCATAACGGCAGTGAGTGGCAGCAGAGTGCAAACCAGGCTGAAAGCTGCTTCGCCCACTGGCTGCAGGACAACTGGGAGAACTGGGTGATGGCCCAGCGCTCGGTGAGCCTGAGCAGGTGAGAAGGTCAGTAAACAAGCACAGCCCTCCACCCGTGCACTTGATTGTAAATAGATAATGGAGCGAGGAGTTTGGCAGCAGAACTGTGTGTCTTTGTGTCCTCGCGCGTTCCAGCCCAGTGGATTTAGCTACGAGCCATGTGCCACAACAAAGGGTGTGGTGTTCTAAAGCAGCCAAATCAATCCAGTGACCCAAGAAGAGTTGATCCAGAGCAGGACCAAGCATTTACCTAGCAATGCTGCATAAAAACAGAGCCAGAGTGCAGGCGTTTGTTGGAAATAATAATCAACTTCGTCCTGTGCTCTAATTGGACATTTCAAACAAGCTTCCAGAGATTTCTTCGTAACCTTTGTGATGTTCCTGCAGGAGAAATTCTTACCAAAAAAATACTCTCAGACACAACAAAACACTCGATTATAAACAAATACCTGGACTGTACCTTGAATGGGACGAGATCTCGCTCAGGTCGCCAATGCTGCCCTCCGTCACATGACCCGACATGATGGCTGAGGGGAAGCTTTGCTGCAAATACATCTTCCCATGATCCTCCTCTGTCATGCCGTCCTCATGGTGCTCCGAAACCCACTGGTGTCCCTGCTCCCCCGCCCGGCCCTGCAGCAGCACCCGGGTACCAGGGGGCACGCAGGGATTAGTGTCTATGCCGCTGTCCGTGGAGGCCCCTTTGATGTACGTGAGGCCCAGCATCTCCGGGTCCATCAGGTCTCCGGAGCCAAAGTGCTTATCGTCGCTGTTGCTGGAGGCGTTGCTCGAAAGCGTATTGCTACTTGAGTGGCTTGAGTTTTTGTCGCCCATCTGGTACAGAAAAGGTTGAGAAAAGGAGAAAGACAGACAGAAACTAAAATGAGGTTCAAATAGCAGCAGCAGATATTTCGGACAGTCGTTTCAGCATGATTGCTCCACCAGGCGAGGCGGGGGGGGGGGTTACCCACTGGACTACATCATGTTTGTGTGTCTAACGAATGAAAGAGCTTGTTTTTGTGAGGTCCGGTACACTCTTATAATGGCTGATAAAAGAATTTAAAGGTGTGGCTCTTTTGTTTAATCAATACATTTGCTGTGGTCTATAGTAGGAACTAGGGATGTGTATTGGTGAAATTCTGGCAATACAATATGCATCACTATACGGGGGAGACGATACGATATACCACGATATATCGCGATACATTCAGCCAGACAATAGTAGCGATTTTTTTAGACTGAATCTGTTGTAGGAGATTTTAATAAACTGCCCAAACTGATACTTAACATGTTTATCGTGATGTATCTGAACCATAATAAAGAGATTTACATTTCAATAGTGGAAACAAAGCCCACTGCACACTGCTGCCAACTAGAAGTCGGCGTTTGAATTGCACCAAAGGAAATGAAAATACACAAATGTTTGCATGTGAATTCTTCCCAAAATTTGATACACAGCTTTTGAATATCGATATAATATTGCAGGAAACAATATCACGATATATTGCCATATCGATATTTTCTTACATCCCTAGTAGGAACGAATGCCTTGTGAGTCGTACGCTGGGGAAACAAAACTCTGGTGCACCCCTGTCAGGAACTAGAGGCGAGCCACATCAGGGCTGAGCTTCAGGTGGCAGGATTCCTGATTTTTGGACATCTCATTTCTGATTGGCTAACAGCAATGCAACACCACACCTGACTTCATTTGCTCTGCAACGTTGAGGTTTTGTCTCCACAATTAACACAAGCTGGAGGAGTTGAGCTGTGTGGTGGAGTTGCTAATGCTAATGGTTAGCTTCCACTAGCCGAGACGTTCTCTGCAGTTTCCCGGACGCTAAACAAAAACAGCCTTCCTCGTTGCGAGCCAAGATGGGCGAGTCCGTGATTGCTGAGACAGTGTGATGTAGATCTGGCGGGCTTTTCACATCCGAGATTTTCACCATCTATTTTCTATCAGAGCTAATGCAGCACATAGGTGTAGGAGACTATTTACGCCAGGCTGCATGAAACAGAGCGACCCATTATAATCAGAAATAATAAATGTTTAACTTTATTCCAAGGTGGTCTCTTCCTAAGGTGGTCTATTCTAAGTGACTAAGCAAAGAAGGATTATAAACTACGTAGGACTGACCTGCTTACTTCATTATACTCAACACTGCAAAAGGGTGCAAACGAAATAGCTTCAGACATGCCTCGTCACCCCGTTGCACTACAGACGTACGCTGCCAAGAGCATGGTTTCATGTTTTATCCTCAATCCTGAGCGAACACAACCATAGAAGCATGAAGTGAAGGTTCTGGGTGAGACCTCATAGCCGTTAGCACCAAGACACAATGTTGAACACAAAGAGTGGAGATTTAGAGAACCATAATTTTAAGGTAAATCAGAAACTAGGGAGAAAATATAATCTTTTATTTGTAATTTTAACTTGTTCTTATATTTTAACCCCAAAAGAGGAACATCATCTCTGGTCCTTATTCACTAGATTTACTCATAAACCAAGACTCCTTTCTAATAATGGAAGGCTTAAGCCCCCTTCAGACAGGCCATGAAAAACGGAAATGTTCCGGACTCGGTCCGTAAGACCTTTGTGTCTGAATACAAACAACCGGATAACCTTTTCCGTAATTAAACCGGACGACGCCCCTAGTAACAGGTCCGGACTTGTCACGGACAGGGTGGCTGCTTCAGACTGGTGAGGTCGAGTTCCGGACAGGGAGGAGGGGGAGGAGGAGGGGACCGGGGGACGCTGTGCGCACCTAGATAGCTCGCTGCTGTAGCATGCGGCGAACCACGGCAGCTCGCCTCCTACGGTACCGCCTCCTAGACGTGCTTCACACCGCTTCCGTGATTCCTTTAACCATCGAGCTTCATCATCCAGGTCTCTTATGCATCATCAGAATTATGCTCAACATCAGAGAGAGGAGTTCTATCTCTTCGTCGGCCATGTTTGACTGTCTTTGTTTGTTTGGGTAAACGACGCATGCACGCCCGCCGCACCATGTTTACGCACCATCCGGGCACAGCCTTCCCACCCCCTCCCCCTCGGACATCTGGAACTTTTCCCTGCTGTGGGAAGGCAGCCGAAAGGACAAGTTCAGGTACACAAGTGGCGTGTCTGAAAACACAGTTCTGGGTAAAAACCGGACTGGATTGTCCACACATGTTCCAGAATGTCAATCTGAAAAGGGTTTTAGTCTAGGATAACAAAACTTCCACCCTTTTTAGAGACCCCGACCTCAGACGAGTGAAAGCAGCATCGCCTGGAGCGGGTGTGACCCTCGGTTACAGGGCTTTGCATCCGTATCCCAGGTTACCCTCGGCCACAGCCGAGTGGAGTCCAGGATTTCTCCTTGGCCAACACTTTTCACTGGACTCAGATCCGAGTGGTAAGTCCTGAGGGCAGTGCCCACTTTTATTTATAAAGTCTGGCATGGCTGCTCTCACGCGGTTGTAAAGGACTTGCGAGCTGAATCTTCGCTTGATTACATTTATTTAGCGTATACCACATAATTATGAACCTCACTTACATCTGCACTGTTTAAAAATGGAATTCACAATATCAACTTCCGTATTATTGAGGTTCTTTTTTAAAACGTTTTTCTAATTTTTCAATATCCCTGTGCTTTATGGATTTTTAGCTGTTAGTTTTGGGAATTTTGTTGTATTTCCTTTTTATCTTTTATCTGTGTTCGACATGATTGTATAACGCCGGTTTAATTAACTTAAATTTTTAGTGTACAGCGCCTTGTTTGGTTGTAATGCCTTGTTGAATGCGCTTTATAAATAAAATTGGATTGGATTGGATAGTCAAGGGGTCGCCACCTGTTGGATCACATATAAATGCTTTAAATGCGACGCGCCGATCGTTGCTCTGACTTTCCAGTTAAAATTAAAAGAGGATCTGACGGAAATAGAATAAGTAAGAAGAATAGAAAGGCAGAGGTGTAGCTTTAGAAGAGAAACCTTTAATCCCGGAGTGAGATTAATAACGTCTCTAAAAGTGAACCTACATCTTTCACTACACTTTGAAACAAATCAGAACCGGCGAAAATCTGCATGTAAGGGTAACTTCAATTATAACTGTGAGTAAGATGATGCTAAAATTATAAAATGTGTTTTTTAAGCTAAATTTGCCTTCAGATAACCATAAAGGGTGCAGAGATTCGCTCCCTGTTAGCAAGCTAATGCTAGGAGTGTCAGTGTAACTCGTGGTTGCTGGCAAGCTCCCAAACAGGTGTGATGTTTGCACATGTCCAAATTAAACACAGCGAAAGAGCAAAACAGGTCCTGAGGTGTGAAGATAACACTCTCCACGCGTATCGTCTCATTAGAGGCTGCTTCGACAAACACGACTTTCATTTTGAGCCTTTCCAAAAACTTTGATTAAATGTCAGGCCGACAAAAAAAAAAAGCCTAACTGGCAGCTCGAGTCAACTGAAATGACAGCAGAGCAGAGATTTACCCTGGACAGCTTGTTTGGAGAGTCCTTCCCTCCTTCTCTCTGCTTCAGAGGGTTGAGGATCTTGGTGGAGGGGATGTGCCATTTGGCCTCTGCAGACACCCGAGAGAGCAAATGGGCCGTTAGGACGCAGCGACGGGTAGAAAAGACATCAGTCACGAGAAACCCACTCACCTGCAGATCTGGTCCTCTCCAGTGTAGGTTCCCTGTCCCTGCGGATGTCTCCGTCCCCTCCCTGCATGTCCCCCACCCGCTCATGTAGGATTGGAGACGGACACCTGGTGGGAGAAAAGGAGCAGAAAAACATACTGAAGTTAGTTTTTTCCTTGTTGTTTCACAGATTTACAGTAATGAGCTCAACTTTCTCACTTGAGCTTAGAATAGAATAAAGAAGCTGCCGGGAATCAGGAGCAAAGAGCCAGAGTTTCATTTGATTTAAGATGCAAGGCTCTTCTTTCACTTTTGAAAGAAAGAAAAAAAAACCAGCAGCCATCTTTTCAACGACGGATCTAATTAAAGTAGCAAGAGCGGACAAGTGTTGCAGCAGCAGAACAGACGCTGCAGCGTTTGTTCTCTTTCACCAAGGCTCCAAATGGAGAGCCACTGTGTGGCCAGTAGTTCTGCTGTGAGGTGAGGCTGGTCTGACGGGCTGCGCTGGCTTTCAGGAGTTCGGAACGCTTCTGAGCCCTCGGAAGGGACAGCATCAGCGGGAAGCTCCGGCTCTCGTCAGTGTCTGTTACCATTTACACACAGGAGAGGATCTCGTATGGAGTCTACTCAGCGTCGCACGCTCTGCCTGCAGTCTGCAGGATCTGTTGCCATGCAATCTGCTCTGTGTGTGTGTGTGTAATATTTAGGAGGGGGGATGAGTGGAAATTACGATAAAAGAGAAGGTGTGATAACAACACTTGTCCTAACAGATGCTACGAATCCTGAGAACAGACAAAGGCAGAGCGTTAAAAAAATCCCAATTAAAATTTTTTGTCTGGATTTGTAAAAGCTAAAGGCCGCGTGTGCAAACCTGAGGTAGAAGTTATGTTCTCGTGAAGAAAATGTTCAAATTAAAATACTTTAAAGAGCAAGTCACCCCCATATAAACTTTTTTTTGCTGATAAACTAAATAAAGGAGTGTCTAATCGTGCTGCAGACACGTGTCGTCAATAATTTGGCACTTCAGTGCATCTTAGTTAAAATTTAAATATTCTGCCTAAAACTGGCAGTGTTGTGCCGTTGTCAGGTAAAAACTCTGCACTGCATTTGAATTTAAATCTGCCATCGCTATTGGCTAAGAAGTATGCCATGATGTAAACTGGTACATTATGATGTCACAATGCTGTCGTGAGCCTGAGTGTGTGTGTATTTGTTAGCGGCTCCGCCCTCTCGGTCTGCCAGGCAACAGCATGTGTTGCATTTTTCAAACAGGAAGTGGGAGTGGACTTAGACTCTGGTAGGGGGTGACTTGCTCTTTAAAATAAATGTAAAAAAAAAAAAAAAAGAGTAAATGAAGCTCAGTACCTTCATTTTTTAAATAAAGGTAAATAATAGGGGACATGATGTTATTGTTAGATTATTTCCTGTAAAAAAGAGAAATAAAAAACGTGTGACGACAAAAGTGCGCTGATGATCTGGTTATTTCTTGCAGAAAAATTGCAGTCGTTTTGGAAAATTGCAAGGTCTGAGAAACAGTGGCTGCATTTATTCAAAAAAAAAAAAGTATATCACAAAGGTGCTAAATGTAAGGAATAGTGAGTCATCTTTGGCTCTGTACCCGTCATATCCAGGCTGCTGTGACCAGTTGCTGCTGCCGCACGGTCCCGGATCGCTGGAGGAGGACTGGTTGCTGGGGGAGCTGCGGTAGTGCTGGTCTCCCTTGTTACATATGGTGACCTGAGGATTTTCCATGTCCTGCATCGTCCTGGAGAAACAAATTCACAGATTTAAAACTCACATCAGATCATGAATCAGATTTCTTCATTTCTGCACACACAAGAACAGAGAAAATAAGTAAAACAAGCAACCAAAGTCCAACAGTTGCTGATTGCTGCCTAAGTTTACATTAACAACTACGAGAAATTCAGCTTTTTTTGGACAACAAATTAGAAAATTAGGGTGGTTTCTACAGC
Source organism: Nothobranchius furzeri (assembly GCF_043380555.1). Classification (NCBI taxonomy): domain Eukaryota; kingdom Metazoa; phylum Chordata; class Actinopteri; order Cyprinodontiformes; family Nothobranchiidae; genus Nothobranchius; species Nothobranchius furzeri. Next base: position 2,571,496 of record NC_091752.1, read on the forward strand.
GCATCTCATAATGTCCCACTGAACTTGAACTGATCATTTTTTCAAGCCAGTTTATAAAACCTTGGCTAAATTAAATCTGCGACTGCAGAGGCTGAAATTTCTGAAGCTTGAAAAACGTATTACCACCACATTAACAACACTATTATGGGGGCTGCATGGTGGCACAGTGGTTAGCACTGTTGCCTCGCAACACGAAGGTCGCAGGTTCGAAACTCGGCTGCGGCCTTTCTGCGTGGAGTTGCGTGTTCTCCCCATGCATGCGTGGGTTTTCTCCGGGTACTCCGGTTTCCCCCACAGATCACAACATGCCCGATAGGTAAAAAAAAAAAAAAAGAAAAATTGTAAGTCGCTTTGGGTAAAAGCGTCTGCTAAGCACATAAAACATAAACAACATAAACTATTATTGGGTGTCACAGCAGAAAATAGTCCCTCGCGTTTGAGCACCGTGCATAATCTCCATAGAAAATGTAAGCTGTCAGTGAGGTAGAAGGCGTCTTGTTCTCCAAAGACAAACAGAAATGAGATTAGGTATGGTCGATAGTTGCAGCCAGTAATCCAGACGGTGACTATTTATGCAGCTTATGAAAATGTTTTTGCTTTGGAGTGAACCACGAATATATATCCACTTAACAAAGTTGACCATTAATTCACCTGAAGCGATTTTAAAGTCCAATCTTTCCTGAACTTAGCTAAAATTTACAAAAAGAACAAATAATTCTATAGGGACAGAGAAAAGCATCTGAAAAGCCTGGAGGCTGAAAGCAAACATCAGCAGAGGCTTTCAGATTCGCCCTTCCTTTGTCTCCTTCATCACCTGCAGCCAAAAGGCAAACCGGTCCATCCCTCATCAACTACTGGGACAGATTTGAACGAAACGCTCAAGAAAGCAATCATTGGATGTGCTGCATATACAACCGAGCATCTTTTTGGGAGTGGAGTAGACGCAAAAAAAAAAAAAGAAAAATGGCCGCCACTGCTAACCGACAAAAAATGGCTTTAAATTTGTCAGTTTTATGTTTATGTTTATTTATTTAGCAGACGCTTTTATCCAAAGCGACTTACAGTTTATAACCTGTAGGGCATGTTGTGATCTGTGGGGGGAACCGGAGTACCCGGAGGAAACCCACGCATGCACGGGGAGAACACGCAACTCCACGCAGAAAGGCCGCAGCCGGGTTTCGAACCTGCGACCTTCGTGCTGCGAGGCAACAGTGCTAACCACTGTGTCACCATGCAGCCCAGTTTTACAGATACTGAGCGACTTTTTGGTGCTTTGATAGTTGAGAGTAATTTATTGACACAAAGTCAAAGAGATAATTGAATGTGTGAAATTTCCAACTTAGGGATTAAAGGTGCGGTTCACTGAAAAAACATTTTTAATGATTATTTCTGATTTCTAACGGGTCACTTTGAGTTTTCCATGCAGGCTGAGCATGAAAGTAGAGGAAAATTGTAGATTATTCACAAACTGGCACATTATTTCTGCATTGCCATGAGCAATTTGTTGTGTAGACCTTAATGGGAAACCAATCTGTCAAAGTTAAATCCCTGCTGAGGTCATCAAACGCGGTGGCTGCAATGCAATACTTCCTCTCCTCAGCCATGTCCAGGCACTTTCATTTCAAACAGCAGCATCTGCTTTTAGTTTTTTTTTTCCTTGACAAGAAAAGTTCTGAGTGGAGAGATAGCATGGTCTCAATTTGTATTTTATGTAGTGCAGAGCCCGGAGTTTACCATATGTGTGGTTGTGAGGGCCCCACCTCCTAAATCTGACCACCTGCCAATTTGTATTACAATTCTACATATTTCAGCCAATGGATATGAGCACATTACCCCTATTTTCACTCCCCTGTTCACTGTATAACGAGCTTTAAAGAGCTTTTGATGGCCTATGGCCTCACCCTGTCTTAGCTCTCTGAGCTGCTACAGCCTTTTACTCCCTCCTGTTCTCGCTGGTCAACTGTTTCTAACTTACTTGTCCACGAGACAGGTCACCAACTCTGCATCTGTCTAGGGACGTCCCGCTCTGTGACTGACATCTGTCTGTAAGCGAATGTCCAACGCTATTGGCTAATGGTGAATGGCAGTCAGTTCAAATTATGTGGGTTCTACAAGATACGCATAGCAAAAAACAAACAAAAAGATGTATTTTCACCATAACATCACAATACAAAGAAACACTATCACTTTTATGGATTTCTAAAAAACATCAACATGAATCGGTTTTAGGGCTGCAGCTATCGAATATTTTTGTAATCGAGTACTCTATCGAATCTTTTATCGATTAATCGAGTACTCTATCGAATCTTTTATCGATTAATCGAGTACTCTATCGAATCTTTTACCGATTAATCGAGTACTCTAATAAATGACCCTTTTGAGTTTTTAAACCATTATATCAAATAGCATGTTATAAAATATGAAAGACCTCTTAAAATGAGCAAGCAATTGCCAGTTATTCTTCAAGTTTTATTCAAATTTAGTTGTCAAAACTTCAGCACTTCAACTTTACTTCACAGTAAGCAAATGCGAACGGCTGCGGCCCAAACAGAACCAGAACCGCTCACGGCGCATGCGCAAACATAGCTCGCCAGCTGTTTCCCTATTAACACACGTCCGTTTTAATTTCGACACTTTTTTTCTCACACTAACAAGGATTGTCGAGAAAGCATGTTTGCAGTGGTTATGTCAAATTATACTGATCACAAAACATTTATTTACTTTCTTTCGTTTTCGTCCGCCACTCCAAATACCCGTGTCCTCCTGCAGCGATCCCGAGGGACAACAGACATCAATAACAACACAGTAAAAAGTCTGACGTGTTGTGTAAAAACTATTTTTAGCACATTTTAAGTCCGACGTGCTGCTACCAGATGTACAGTGGGAGCTGAAACTGAGTGCTACAAACGAAAAAGTCGCACAGTGTCCACAGAATATATAGAAATAAAGACTAAAATGCATTATCTTGTAGAGGCTCCGAGTCCGCTTGTAGAAGTGACATTTACATGTGGATGTTTGCTGGTCAGGTGCTGCAGCATGGAGGACGTGGTGTTGTGGTAGGCTAAATCCATTTTACAGTATTTACACTGGACTACGTTTTCCGCCTTACGACGTGAAAAATGGTCCCACACCTTTGACATTTTCTGTCTTTTTCACTCCACCGGGGTCCACGTTGTTCGCCATGGCTTAAGAGAAAGTTAAGTTACATTCGCTACTCGCGTGTGCATTCAGTGCAGTGTGTATGTGCGTCACTTATTTCGGTCCGGGTGAAACACGACCCCAGGCGATTGCAAAGCCATGAATTAATTAAACATGAATTAAATGAAGCCTCGAGGCAGAGAATTTGACTCGAAGATTTTTTTGTAGTCGAATTATTCGAGGTACTCGAGGAATCGTTTCAGCCCTAATCAGTTTTGTGGCTCAGTTTACACAGCAGGAAAATTATGCAGAATTTTGACCTGATTCTCCACTTTTAACTAACTTGCGGACATGCCCAATTGTCGTAATGGCTCTAAGGATGATCTTATCAGATATTCCTGCTGTGTGTGATGTGTTAAGAGAGCTCTGGTCTTCTCGGAAGCACACGGTCAGCTCCCATAATAAATCCAGGCTTTCAAAGACGTTGGATTGCTTTGGTCTGATTTTCAAAGACAAACAAGTGTACTGCTTGCTGAATGTGACATTTAGCCAATCAGTAGGCGAGGTGATGGAAGTGCACTGCATGCTGCTTTTCTTCTGCCATGTTTTTTTCTTCATTATCACATTTGATTTAGCAAGATTTCCCATCCAATCGGGGACTGTTTGTGAGTGAAATCAGTTTGTGTGGTTGTCGCCGTGTTTCTGGACACCACACACGGCAGGACCAGAACTCCAATATCCATGATTTTTCCATCACCACCTGTTGGGTCGCTTGTTTTTTTTAAAATTGTTCGATGATTTAAAAATGGTGTTGCGTGAACCATGCTCAGGGTGCTTTAAAAAGTTGGATGTGTCACCCTCACAATGATAATATGTCAGTTAAATATGTTATTTGAACACATATCCATGTAATTCAAGCCTGTAGAATAAGTCCGTATAATACACGTCTCCTTTCTCCCTCTTGACTCCTTCACATCCCCTCTTCTATTAACACTCCCTCTTGGGTGCTACACATCGTGGTCCAGGGAAGAGCGCCGTCTTTGTTTCGGCAGTAATTGGATGTGATGAGTCGAGCCGTGTCGGTGTCCCTATCACCTCCTCCTCCTCCTCCGTGGGGTGCAGAAAGCGGGAGGGTGGAGCGGAGCAGGGGCGACAAGAAGAGTAAGAAAGAGAACACTTCCAGAGCCTCTGATTAGGGCGGCCATTATCCAAGTATATTCAGAGAACAGGAAACACCGGGGGGGTGGTGGGGGGAGTGACACACTGGAAAGGTTATCATGACTGCAGGGGGTTTCATTAGAGTGAACAAATCGCTGCTTTACATGGCTCAATGGAGATGTCCAAAGGAGAGAGGGACTGGGACGAGAACAAAGTGCGAGTCTGGCCTGATCATCTGGAGGAAGATGAAAGCAAGGCTATGAATTCATTTGACTAAAATTCTCCATTTATATGTATGCAGATAACAGGACACAATAACAGCTCCTCAAAGTGTTCCTGTTGCTGGTTTTTCTCCACGCAGGGAAAAAAAAACGATGAGCTCTTTGGAGCTTCAGGAAATCGGATCACAACTATCACAAGAACCATTCACCACCAGAAAGCCTTTCAATGAACTAGATTTAACATTTACTCTTTTGTTAACGCTTTTCTGTCTTTATTTTAGTGTGAAATGTGCATTTTACGCTTTCTTAGTTCACATCCAAAGAGGTATCTAATTAGAGTTAAAAGTTGTCATGTGGACAGGTGATGGCTTATGCTTCAGTGGTTTTCATTGGTTAGACGACTAAAAAGTGCTCCAGGTGTCAGTCCCCACAGAAAGGTCGAAGCAGCCCTCAAAGCAATTAAAGCAAGCCACAAACAAAGAAATGTTAAAACAACAACTAGCTTGACTTTCTCTTCCAGCAGTACTTCAAAATAAGGAAGATTCCCACTCAAACTGCTGCAGAATAACTTCTAGACGCTCCCTTTGCCATCTTTTATCAGGATGTTGAAGGAAAATTCTGCTTAGTTCCCAAATTCTGCCAAAAGAGTTCTGATAAGGAGAAGCGCTCATTTTTCAAAACTTTCCTTTCTGACAGCTCGGGCTATCCTGGCTCATCCCTTTAGTTATACTGTTAAGACCACCGAAGGTCATACTGAGCACAGTTCGTTACTCTTGTTGTTTCTTTACTCTCTTTATTGCTACTTATGAACTTTCTCTGTATTTTTACCAGAAGTGACGGCTGGTCCAGCCCTTCTGTTTTTGTCTGGGTTTATATCCGTCCTCTCAGACGCCAGTCAGAGGGCACCAATCCTGAGCCTAGTTCGGAATCTGCCGGAGGTATCCCACTGTTAAAAGGGAGTTTTCCTACCCATGGTACCACACTAGCTCTCGATGCGGGGATTGTGTTGAAGTGAGACTTGATGAAATGTGCTGTTTTCCTTTGATAGGGGTAATATTCTAATAATGGCCATTTTATAATCTATTAACTCGTTCACTGCCATTGACGAATAAAGTCGTCATTTGCATTTTTTAACCCTAACCCTAACCCAAACCCTAACCCTAACCCTAACCCCAACTGGACTGTTGCTTTGAGATGAAAGGTGAGTGTAATTCACTACAGAAGATATCAGTGGTGGATGTGTAAAGGTTCCTCTTCAGTGGAGGAAACATCACAACATGCAGACAACTGAAAACCTCCCAAAGTAAAGTGAGAGAATTCCTCAGGAGGAAAGTCAGCGAAGGAAATAAAGTACCTGGAGCCATCCGGCAGCTTCCTATCAAAAGAGGTGCTTCGCGGGATCGCTGCCTGGTGCTGCTGGAGGATCTGCTGGCACTGCAGACGGTCTGGACCCTGTGTGGGCGAGCCTCGGGACAGAGGTGTGCCAGCAGCTGCAGGCACCCGGTGCCAGGTTGTGTTTCTCCTGAAGGGCGTCTTATACTCACAGGGCGTACCCTCGCTGTCCACCTTGTACTCCACCATCGGTATCCGGTAGAGCTCTGAGCAACCCCTGAGAGGACGGTCGAGAAGTACACAATGAGAGGGTTAGTTCCAGGTATTTTCAACGTTTGTGTCACTGTTCCTTCAGGACGACACACAGATGCTTTAGATCTTTCAGCCTGAAGCGGATATCCAAATATACATGAGCCTGTGTGCTTACAACGTCTGCCAATAAAAGGTAAACGCATACGCTTGTGCAAACAGAGGCCCTAAGGCACATCAGATGTGCATTTAGAGGATTTTAGGGAGATCTTACCTGGCTTTCCCACTCCACACAAGCAGCCGTTTGTCACTCGGTCTCCACATTATCACTGCTAACACTGAAGATATCTCAGAAGAGAAGGCCTGTGATGCCATTTCATGGCACATTAATCTTCAGGCCTCAGCAGAGGCATGAGGAGTATTTTTGAAAAGAAGGTGGGTTTACTGGGCGGTGGGTTAGGGGTTAAACAGCTCTGCTGCTGGCTCTCCAATATGATCTCAAGCATGACCCAAATGATTACACCACCCTCCCCCGCCTTCGTGCATTTTCCAGAATCCAGTGGAGGATGGAAAGCTCTGTATACTCCGTTGTGGTCATACGTGTACACACAGCGGCGCTCGAGGAGGACGCTCTGATTGCAGAGTATGCCATGAAGGGGGCGAGTAATTCCTCTCAGAGGGACCCTTTCATCAAACTAGGCCATGGGTGGCTGGACTGTTTACAACTGACCTCCCACTAGAGCTGTGGGTGCTACAGGACGCAACTGGAAGCTCATCCCTCACGTCCTTTGAAGTCATGTCTCACATATGGTCAGTGTCACAGCTGGGCAGGCGTCATCCACGACAATGGAAAACATCCACTGTGATTTACAAGGACTGCATCTCATGACTGTTTGATGTAGGATGCATGTACATAAAAACATGGAAGTAATGCAAATTAATTTCCTTAACCTCAGGTTTTTCGTTCACCAACAAGAGTGCTAAACCCTCCAGACTGCCGGTCGATTGTTTTTAACAGGGTTGCTAATCCACTCATTACCTTGATTAACTGCGTGTGTGTGGTCAGGCTTGGTAGCCACACACCATTACTCTCAGAAAAGACTAAGCCAAGCTAACAGCCTGTCAACAGCAAAGGTCTCCGCCACCGTCTCTCGCTGTGCTTTCTGCACCAGAAGGACTAAGAGGAGACGGCATGAATTTCTTATGGGAACTTTATATTCTCCATCAGCCCAACTGCAGCCCTAGCTGGAAGCAGCAGCGCTTTGTGCTGATCTGATGTGAGTGGAATGAGCTTGTTTGTAATGTATAGGGGGCACTTTCACTCGGTGTATAAATCATCGTAATACAGCAGGAAATGGGTGTTTGGTCACTTAAAGCTGACCCGAAGGCTAGTGGCAGAGGAGATGGTGTTGGACGTTGCCAGACACAGCAGAGTCCACCCATCGCTGGACTAAATCATGCCAGAGTAAAGTCAGCATAAATGTTGCAGACGAGGGGAACGCAGTCACCTCTATGGAATATTTCCAAAAGACAGAATCCCTCGGAGAAATTCATATCAATCAATCAATCAATCAATCAAATTTTATTTCTAAAGCGCTTTTCAAACAAAGTGTGATTCAAAGTGCTTTACAAAATGACCCCAGATTCCCATAACAGGTTAAAAACATTTACAAACATATGCAAGCACACGCGCACGCACACACACACACAAGTAAAAATTATATTAGGCTGAGTCCAGATGAGCCAAGTATGGTAACGCAAGGAAACGCCATCAGAGGAGCCGTCTGCCCCGGCAGCATCAGGTCTTCCACACTAAGTCAGGGCGCTCAGTGGAGGGGGAGCATAGACCCCCACCTATAGAGCGCCCAGGAAGCTACAGTCGACCACCGCTCCCGGGGCAGAGGGCCCCCACAGTGGAAACACTGGATTAAGATGAGTATCACCCACTGGATTTCATACCAGGCTTTAAAACCAAGAGTTACAGCTGATTTGGTCGAATCTTTAAAATAGCATTTATTGCTAGATCTTGCTGGATTTGTTATTTCACGCAAAGAATTCTGATTAGTTCTTAGGTGCTACCACATCAAATTCTACATCACATCTTAAGGATTTTGGACAGTTTCATTGACGTTCGTCCGTGTAGTTTATGAGATGCTTAGCAAACAAACAGGGCTGAATTGATTGATTATTGGCAAACTTTGAAGCAAAGATCTAATCTGGTTTGTTTCCACTAACTCAGCCTTTCCACTGGACGTTTTACCTGGGACCCCCCGTCCAAATGGAAGCCTTTCAGACGTGAAGCGGGAGTGACGGTGTTCCAAACAGCTGTTCGCGTGAGGTCACAAAGTCACGGGAGAATTCCAATACCACGCATGATTTTGGAAGCAGGGAGAATGACGGCAGCATGTGTCCAGAAAGGTCTGCGATTCATTTTCTTTTCTGTTCAACTCATTCACTGCCATAGACGACTAAAGTCATCATTTGCACGTTTTTCCTGTGTGGGCGTCGGACGAGCCCCCGCACCGGGAGAACAAACATCTCGACTCTAAAGCCGATCTTCATCTGCCTACGTCACACGTCCCGTAATCAGGAAGGAGAACATCCATGTGTTAGGAGATCGTTTTCGGCCATTCCTGTAAAACAAGTGAGGCGCGAACCGGCAAAGCGTCTGCCGATCACAATTCAACAACGGATTATGAAAGAACGGATAACGCTCGAAACACGCGGATTCTTCCTGATGTAAGAGGTGAGTCTCCTCTTTGTTTTGGTTGTTTTGGTGTCGACATCATCCTAGCGCGCAACGTTCTGTGACTCTTAAAAAATCAACAACAAAAAACGGTGAGAAACGCTGGCAGCGAAGGGCTTTTTTTCCTACTTAGGAAAAACACAAGAGCAGCAAAAGAAGAAGCAGAAAGTACAATAAAGAAGTCAGCCGTAACAGATCATTGCTTAAGAGAAAACCATATAATGGACTGGGACAACACACGGATCATAAACACCGAACAACAAAAATACAAAAGATGGATCAAGGAAGCAATCGAGATAAGGAGACGTGGATGTGGGACCATGAACAGGGACGACGGAGTTTACACGCTGGACCACGCATGGGACTGCATCGTCGGAGAGGGGAGAGCGGGCAGTAGAGAAGTGACGCGCCACCATCAGCGTCAGCCTGAAGAAGCCGGCAGCCGTCGGCGAAACTGTAGCTACAAACAGGTAAACAAAACTGTTTCTGTGTTTAAAAAGAACGAAATCATGGAGCGAAGGGCTTTACCGATCAGGAAACGGCTGGCAGCGAATAAATGATGTGACCCACACTTGTATAGCGCCTTTCAGAGTCAAAGGACTCCACCTGTGCAGCAGCTCATCAAGTGCTTCAGGAGCCTGTTAATCACCTGCTGATTGCTTCAACACACCTGATTTCAGAGTTAAAACTAAAGCATACCAGCCCTGCTGGACCAGGAGTGAGTACCTTTACAGTGTACGACTCATCCATTCACACACCGAGGGTGATGAGCTACATGTAGCCACAGCTGCCCTGGGACACACTGAAATAGGCGAGGCTGCCGAGCACAAGTACCACCAGACCCTCAGACCACCACCAGCAGGCAGGGACGGTTAATTGTCTTCCTCAGAGACACTACAGCAGAAATTTCTGACGGAAGCCGGGATCGAACCTGCAACCTTCCAATTATCAGACAACCGCTCTACCTCCTGAGCTACTGCTACCTCGGCTACAGAGCTTTCACAGGTAATGACCTACATTTTTTACTAGTTAAGCAACTGGAAATTTGCATGCGGTCTTTATTTTGAAAGTTTTCATATGTTTGACTTCCTGTCTGACCCGATCTGAGCTGCAGAGTTCTGGACGCGTAGCATGTAACAAATAGACTCGAGATGTAAGCAACGCGTCTTTATGCTTCTGGGACTTGTCCAAAAGGCGATGCTTTGCAGCCGGTGGAAAGGAGCCGGTCCACTACACTGGCGGCTGATTGCTGCGTATGTTTTGCGGCCATTTCGCAACACTTTCCTGTTCGGAAAAAAGGAGGCGCTGGAGTGTAATTTTGAGAGGACTCTTAGCCTCTACTGCACCACTTTTTAGATCAGAATCTGTGAAATTGACTGAGTCAGACACTTTCACTTGCTCTATCAATTATTAGCTTTGGCAGCCATCTTTAATAAAGACTCTCTAAAGTCTTGCAGAAAGTGTAAAGCTCAGAGTAACTGATGGGAATGACTCACATCTACCATAACATGAAATTTTAGCTCTATGTCTGTAAATTGGTCTGAGCTAGAGCCAGTTTTGCATTTGCTAATGTTGATTAACTGAAGCAGCCATCTTGAATGAGACCGACTCCAAAAGTTTCATTAATATCATTCCAGTGGTTCATATTTTACTCACAGACTTTTACAACAGGGCTGCGCAGTGGCACAGTGGTTAGAGCTGTTGCCTTGCAGCGAGAAGGTCCTGGGTTTGATTCCCGACCAGGGATCTTTCTGCATGGAGTGTGCATGTTCTCCCTGTGCATGCGTGGGTTCTCTCCGGGTACTCCGGCTTCCTCCCACAGTCCAAAAACTTGACTGTTAGGTTGATTGGTCTGTCTAAATTGTCCCTAGGTGTGTGTGTGTGTGTGTGTGTGTGTGTGTGTGTGATTGTTTGTCCTGTGTGTCTCTGTGTTGCCCTGCGATGGATTGGCTCTTTGTCCAGGGTGTACCCCGCCTGATTGCCCGTTGACCGCTGGAGATGGGCACCAGCCCCCCCGTGACCCTGCGTGGACAAAGCGGGTTCAGAAAATGGACGGATGGACTTTTACAACAGGTGATAAAATCAGGAAATCGAATTGAGTAAATCTTCGTTGGCAGGGAGCTAACTCGACAAATAGCCTTTTCTTCTTTGCTCCTGGGTCTTAACAAAACCGAACAGAACAGAGTAACACCAGGACCCGGGACCTCCGTCAGAGCTGTCACTCCAGTGATAAGCTGGTGAATGGCAGACCAGCTAATCCATTCCCACAGTCAGGGGTTGGTGCTACGGCACGGAGTCACAGAGGTTTGGACCTTGACCAACAAGTGCTAGATCACCAACAAAAAGCTTGTTTAAGACGTGCTGAAAATATATAGAGTTACTGAATCACAGAGGAGATTTCTTAGTAAACGGATCTGCGGGATAAAAAAAAAACCTACTTCTGTAAAGGACGCAAGGGGATTAAGCGGAGCAATTTGTGATGCAGGTTCTCTGGGTTTTTGGTTTAGCTCTGCTGTCTTTAGCTGGGTGCTGGCATGGGAAATGAAAAATCCGGCTTTGCTTCAGTCCAGAGGAAAATCCGCAATGACAAGTCTGATGACACTTTCAAAGTAAAGGTCACATGTAGCCACTTGAATGTCACTAGCAAAGCTTCCCATCAGCAGGGTGCTGGTGCAAGTTGACCAAAATTAGCATTCATTGTGTCCAAAAATTTCTAAATAAAACGACAGATTTGCCATCTAAAATAAAGGACATGTCAACCAGGCGCATTGCAAGCTTTTCAAAAGTGTGGGGGATGTTGTCTGTGCCTAAAATAAGTTCATGTTATTCTTCTTGTTAGTTTAATTTCCATAATAGCGGAGCAGGTGAGAATTTTAGACGCGTCACGCACGTCTCCGTTTTAAACATGTTTAAACTGTTGAGAATACAAATCCAGGCTCTGTCTCATTAGATTGGTGCAACTAAAGTTTGTACTGAATGAAACTTTACATTAAACCATGTTGAAAAGAAAATTATCCGATTAAATGGTTTCCCCTCATTTACAGTCAGAAGTACAGCTTATACGCGTGGCTCTGGGGTTAATCAGGTTTAGTTGTTTCTCTTTGCAACAATCTTCACAAGAAGGCAAAACAGTTAAATGGCAGGTTACAGATATTTCCATTTGACTGTTTATTTTGACAGATAAACTCAAGGATGTTGGTTGTTTTGAAAGAATTACTCCGACGCACACTGATGCGCACACAGATGAGCTGACATTTTAATCGTTACGCACATCGCAGAGGTAACTAAATCAATCAAGAAATGATTCCCATCAGAACATCAGAGCTTTATACTGGACACTGTGTTCAGCGCGGCTCGGAGCGCCCACGGTGGACAGTGAGCTGAAGGTCTGCAGAGGGGAGCGCAGTGCAGAACCACGGCGATGCGGTAAGATTTCCTCCCACTGGAACGGTCTGGAAAGCCGGTCTCTCTGAGGGATGTGTCACTTGGAAAAATGTTCTCAAATTATGAAACTTTGGCTGAACAGCGCTTGTTCCCGTCTCTAATATGGAGATGCATGACGCATCCAGTCTGAGGCAGAATAGCCTCTTCAGCTCAGAAAGCACCTGCAGAGACATTTGATCACGCACAAAGTTTATGTGGAGCAGAAGCGGTCGGGCCACGGCAGGTGAAATGTTCCTAGCCTACATGAAGTGTAACATTAATATGTTACTGGACACGCTGGTCTGGTTGGTTAGACCAGTGTTTGAAGTGGAAAACACACACACACACACACACACACACACAGACCAATTAAAACAATGCTGATAGCGTGGACTAGAAGACAGGTGATGGTTCACGTATTTAAATGATGATCAGGCTGCTGTAAAATGTAATCTCCATCCACATCCAGACACAATTATCCTCTATTCTTTCTCTATTTGCTCTGCTCTTGTCTGGGCTGACGTAGCTGACGGTGCGCGCGGCGCGCCTAACTAGCGGCTGATGTACATTTTACGCATTTGGAGAGGTGGGCTGCAGCTTTGCTTTTACTGGAAGATGGATTTTTTTTCCAAAAATGTGGGAGATTTTGCCCCATGAATAACCGTAAAAACTACTGGTGTGCATGTACCCTTATGAAAGAGTCCTACGTTGAGAGGTAAATATTAGAAGTGCAGGTAATGCAGTCTGGTGCCTATAAATGAAAAATGAATTTATGACGTCTTTTTAAACTAAATTTTCTAGCGCGACCTGCCTGCTTCACTAAGTCACTGCTTATTAAGGTCCGTCCAAAATTACCGTGGCCCACCCAAAAATGAAAACGTGGCACCGCGCCTGTTATAAACCTCTGCAAATTGTTGTTCTTCACTTTATCAAACTGAGACTTTGTACAGCTAATGTCAAGATGTAAAATTATGAATTCAGTCGAGCTCTTCCCTCCCTCTCCTGTTTCTCCTTGAAACCCGACATCGGCTGTCGGGTTTCAAGGAGAAACAGGTGAGGGAGGGGAAGAAGGAGACGAGGCAAACAGAGTGTGACGTAGAGAAACCAGACCGGTGTGGAAGTGAGCAAAACGGCTGGAAAAGTGAGGGTGTTGAATCCCCCACACCCCCCACGGGTGCGACGCCCATGATGTCAATAAAGATCCAGCTGCTCACACATAAAAATCCTGCCTGCTTTTCTTACAGTTCACACGTCCCATCTCTCTTCCTGTTGTACTGATCATTTTGTTTGTTCTCACATCTCCACGGTCTTGCCCCCGTGTACTTATCTGACCTCCTTTCAATTTATACTCCCAGTCGCACACTCAGGTCCTCCAGCCGGTTGCTCCTCGAGGTCCCGAAAGCGTGTCACAAATCATGCGGACAAAGAGCTTTCTCTGTTGCGGGCCCTGGACTGTGGAACGAACTTCCAGTCACGGTTCGACTGGCATCCACCTTGGCAGATTTTAAGTCTAGACTAAAGACACACTATTTTACCCTTGCTTTTAACAGTTAGCTGTTAGTTTGGCTTTTACTACTCTTATTTAATCGTCCATTGTAAGGTTTCATTGGTTTTATTGGTTCTTTTTTGTCAGCTTGTCTTTTTTTAATTGTTGGCTGTATTTTATAGTACTGTTTTATGTTTTTTATCTCTATTATTGTGCGAATGTTCAGCACTTTGGTCGGCCGTATGGCTGTGTTTTTAAAGTGCTATATAAATAAAGGTGGTATGGTATCTTAAATGGCCAAACAGCTAAATGTGCAATCCCTGCCATGTTCTCCTCATCTTTTTCCCATTACGCTGATCCAAGGATAACATGTTGAACTTGTTTAAAGCTTTTCAAAGCGATGAGGGAAAAGTCTCTGGTATTTCGCTTTGTTAAATCCACATCCTGCTCTCACTGTAAATACATTCTTTACAAGGTGAGGCTAACATTAGAGCCATATCTCCTCTGGATTATGGCTAAAACCGTTCAGCACATAAACAAATGTAGGTTTTCCCAAGCAGAGCGCGATGTGGGATTTATTTTCCACCTCTAAAAATAAAATGGACCTAAACAAGATGGAAGCATCCATCTGCAGGGAGAGTGATAGGAAGCAAATTCCCAGCCCCTATAGGCGCTTACAAAAACACATTCTCCTGTCATGGTGGTGCTGTGGAGGCAGGGTACTTTGTCTGGAGGTCATGAGACTCTTGTCCATTGTTGCTCGACTGACTTGCATCTCTCTGGTCTCAGGGGACTGACTGGGGCCTTCGTGCCCCCGCTGAATTCCTTTCCTTTGAGAAAATTGTGGAGAAACTGGAGCACTTATTGTTGACTGCAGCACTTTAGCAACTCAAAGAAGGCAGCGGCAAAAACAAAACCGCAGGTCTTCGAAGGTCTTTCTGTGACCCCTCACCTTGTGCTTCGTCTGAGAGAAAACTCCGGGACGGAGTACCGCGGTTGTCATGAGATGACCTCGAAAAAATGTGGTGCTCTGCTGAAACAGAGAAATCTCCCACTGAGACTTGCCAGTTTGGCCAGTATAATTCCTCTTAGATCGGCCAGATACATCAGCAAAAGTGATGCGTAGGTCAAAATAAGTTCAACGTGAGTCATATTACTAATTACAAATGTGAAGCAACTTCAAATCCGGCTCAAAAACGAGCCTCAAATGTTGAGAAAATGTGTGGCCTTTTTTTTTTTAATCCATCTCATCGCTTGCGTCCAACAAGCCTCAGAGATATCAGCGTTTCGAGTCAGGACAAAAGCCGTTTCCTGGCACACGCAGCATGTCAACAGCCTCTTACACCAAATCCTCCATTCTGTAACCACAGCTTCCAGTGAGCTGGACGGGCGTTTGGCCACCGGTTCTGGATAATATTTGATTTTCCTGCCTTCTCCTTCCCTGAACTGCGATTATGATTGTATCATCGTGTATCGTTGCTTAATGCGGTAAGAGGATTAGACGGCGGTTCAGCCAGAGATGCTTTTCTGTTAAGATTCACAGACGAGGCGTGCTAGCCCACCATCTGGGGGAGCAAATATGTTACAACTTTGTTGCCAGAATGTAAAGTTGAGGCTTGGTTAAACTCGTGCGGACAACACAGTCGGGTTAAGTTCAGAGTATTTACCAAAGCGCTCATTCATTTTTTTACAAGAAAAGGTGCAACGAAGGCCGCTGTTCTTTGACAATTACCCGGATTAGCAAAAAAATAATGCATATTGTATTTTCCTGCAAGCTTTCATGTTATTCTTCTAAGTTTTGAGCGTGTGTGTGTGTGCATGTGAGTGTGTGTATGACAAAGCAGAACCAGCATTTCCTGGTACACAAATCTGTCGAGTCTGAAGCAGACACAAAACAAAGATGTCGAATGTGAGTGTGAAAGAGAGGCAGATGAGATTTCACAGCGCAGTCTGTCTCTCGCAGACGAAACAAGCAGATGTGCTCTCAGAATAAGCGCTTTACACGAACCTTCAAATCCTCTCCTCACAAAAGACCGGCTGAAATATCCCCCTCTTACTTTCCACTATGGGAGCAATGGTTTCCAACTCCCCTGAGTATGCATCCCTAAAAGAAGCCAACCACTTGCATCCTAATTGCTGAACGAACACCATCCGAGGTATGAAAAAAGCAATTTACAAATGTGAGCTGTCAAACAACTGCAGTGAGATTTGAGTCATTAATCAAAGGGCTCATCTCATTATTAGTGAAAACCGCTGACTGTCCATGTCTGCGTCTCTGCAGCTTTGTTGGAGCTTTCGAAACACGAAAGCTGAGTCTCTAGAGGAATTATTAAGAACGGCGTCAACAGACAGTATGAACAATAAGCATTCCTTTAAGCTGAACACTGTCAACATGGAAGAAAATGTCACGTTTGTTATCATCTCTGCATGGAAAACAAGAAAAACTCCAGTTTGAGCTTTTAGATGAGTTTCTGTCTTCACAAACAAGATTACTAGAGGTGAGATCAAACAAAGCAAGTGTTTACCTCCGAGGAGTGCCGTCTTCATGAGGCTGGATTATAACCACCTTGACAGAGACAGATGTGCGCAGCAGGTCAATCATCTGCTCATGAGTGAGAGTGGCGACGGCCACCTTGCAGATCTCCACCAGCCGGCTGCCCTGTCGCAGACCTGCCTTCCAGGCGAAGCCAAAGGGCTCCACGTCGGCCACAATGCCCTCGAAATTAACATGAAAGCCGAGCTGGCCGAGGCTGTTCCGGCGCAACGTCATCTCCGTCGTCTCACAACCTCTGGTGGTGATCTGGAATCAGAAGCAACATTAAATTACCACCATAGTAGCTCTAAACCAGTGGCAGAGATGAGCGTTAGTTAAGACACATTTAATAATTAACCCTCCCACTGTCTTCATGGGTGACCCTGCAAAGAAATTGACCACTGAGCAGGATTGATGGTTTATTCCTTGAGGTCCACGTGGCAGGGGTGAGGAGTGAGCACCACCTCACCCCTGCCACGTGGACCTCAAGGGATAAACCATCAGTCCTGCTCAATAGTCAACTTTCTTTGCAGGGTCACCCATTCAATTAAATTCAAAAATACTTTATTAAGCCCAGAGGGAAATTGATTGCTGTACTAGCTCAGAATAATAATAATAATCAAGTCATCAAAGAGTTGTTATATATTACAATGGCTGTTGGCAGGAGGGATCTCCAGTAGCGGTCAGTGTTGCAGCCAAACTGAAGAAGCCTCTGACTGAAGACACTCTTCCGTTGTCGGACAGTCTTGTGAAGAGAATGCTCAGGGTTGCCCATCATTTTCTTGATTCTCTGGAGAATCCCTCTTTGCATTATCTCCTCCAGCGGTTCCACAGTCGTCCCCAGAACAGAAGCAGCCTTTTTTATTAGGCTGTTGAGCCTTTTCAGGTCCCTGCTTCTGATGCTACTGCGCCAACAGACGATGGCTGAAGAGATTACACTCTCAACAACAGACTTGTAGAAGATCTGCAGTGTCCAGGCTGCCATCTGCGCAATCCTTCCTCTGCTTGACGCCTGTGATCTTCTTCATCCCTGACCAGACATCGCTGATATTGTTCCTCTGTATTTTGTTCTCCAGCTTCTTCCTGTATGACTCCATGCTGTCTCTGATATTGATCTTCAGTTGCTTTTCTATGCTCCTCAATAATTCCCTGTGTCCCTCCCTGAAGGCTCTTTTTTTCTCATTTAGCAGATTCTTCAGTTCACTGGTGATCTAGGGTTCGTTACTAGCGAAACATCTCACTGTTCTGGTGGGTATGATGTTGTCCACACAGAAGTTTATATAGTCAGTGACACATCCAGTCATGGCATTGATGTCCTCTTTATATCCTTGGCAGAGAGTCATCCAATCTGCGGTCTCAAAACAACTCTGCAGGGCTTCTTCAGCATCCTGTGACCATTTTCTCACAGTTCTTCTTGTCACAGGTTGCCTCTGAACAAGTAGTTTGTATTCTGAGCAGAGAAAAACAAGATTGTGATCTGATCGTCCCAGAGGAGGTCTTGTTTTGGACATGTATGCATACTTTACATTTGCATAACAAAGATCCAATTTCTTGTTTTCTCTGGTGGAGCAGCTGACAAACTGTTGAAATGTTGGAAGTGTAGCAGAGAGCAAGGCATGATTAAAATAATCAGATATAGCCACAAATGCATTGGGGTGCTGGGTTTGTAGCTTAGCGACAACGGAACAGATGGCATCACATGCATTTTCAGCAATGGCTGAAGGTGGAATAAATACGGTTGCCAAGACAGCACTGGGGAACTCTCTTGGCAAATAATATGGGTGACAACTTGCTGCCAAGAGTTCAACATCTGGGCTGCAGAGACGACATTTCACTGAAACATGACCTGGATGGCACCATCTGTTTTTGACAAGCACTGCCACTCCACCTCCTTTTCTTTTCCCGCTCCTCTTCAGATCTCTGTCTGCTCGTACAGTCAGGAATCCTGGCAGAGAGACGCTGGAATCGGGCATATGGTCCTGCAGCCACGTCTCAGTGAAGCCCCTAACACTGCACTGCCGAAACTCTGGCTGCGTCCTTGAAAGGGCTTGGAGTTCCTCCATCTTGTTGGCTAGTGATCTCACATTGCCCATTATGATCATGAAGACAGTGGGAGGGTTAAAGCAGGAACGATTATTGCCTTTCATGTGTGAGTGTTCAGACAGTGACAACAGAGGTATAGCAGTTTTGGTCAAATCTTGACAATAGGGTCAAGCATTATATCACAGAATCATTAGATCCCAATCTGTTACCAATATGATTATGGGTTAGGGATGCCTCTCAGCTACTAATACAACCAATTTTAATTCAACATGTGTAAAACTGAGTGAGCTGTTACCATTTCTGTTTGATAACGCCAATCAGCTGTGGGTGCCATCTTGAACTGGGCCAACTTCAAAAGTGAATCAGCTTTAGGTGTTTGGGTGAAAATTATTTTTAGAAATTGTAATGAAATTGTGTCCAGGGGTCCATGATATATTTATAAACATCTATAAACACATACAGGCAAACATGGTCAATAATTGGACACATAAAGCACACAAAAGAATGAAGAATGAATAAGAGAAAAATATTCTAGACATGAACATCATGTCCTTTGGCAGAACAACCAGGACGTTGGTTAAAGATTAGTACCGAGTTCCTGACACAATTCAAAGATTCAACCACCTTCCTTCAGGCCTTCCCCCTAAGCCACGCCTCCAGAATACAGGAATGCGCAGTACTTGTTCCTGAGGTTTCAGTTCTACGTTTTTGACCTGCTGTTAGAACCTTTTTTGCCATAATTCCTGATGTAACACAACGACGTAACTGAATAACAATTTAGTATGCTAGCTAAAATAGTGTGGCATTTACATGGTGCAAAATTAGGTAGTTTGTTTTTAGCTTTCTTGGTTATTTTCATAACTGCAAAATCACAGCAGCTTGGTGCCACCAACAATCTTGGAAAGCCTTGCGAACAACAGGTCAAAACCTCCTGACCCTAACCAAAACTTCCTCTCCGTGGTTCCCTACACACACATTCGCAATGCCAAGGCAACAAACAAGCATCTCTACCAGCCAACAGAGGACAGGCTGCATTTACAGACAACAGGTCCGTCATCAAAATGTTTCCCAACAAGAACAGATCCAGACTCTATACAGAACATTCCAACTATTACACTAGCTAGCCCAGCTCTGGTTTCACTTCCTGTTCAGCTGCTCCAAGTGATTCGTGCACATAGACGGGTATGCAGAGAGGGGGGAAGGATAGTCAGAGGGCAGTTTGATGGATAGATAAGGAGCCAATTATTAAGAATGGGACATTCACTATGATTGGATGAGGTACATTTCAGTCGATTAAAATGACTCCTTTTTGACTTCTCACACACTCACACACACACACACACACACACACACACACACACACACACACACACACACACTCACACTCACACTCACACTCACACACACACACACACACACACACACCTGTCTGTGTGGAACAAGCCCAATCCCACTGTAGAGGCTACAAGGGGGACGATGCATGAACAAGAACCTAATTGGCCCCTGAGACAACAGCAGAGCTGAGTTTGTTAGTCAGAGTTTAGCTCTGGAGCTCAAGACAAACACATAATCACACAATCTGCATCGACTGTAGGGACTACAGCTCAACCCTTGACTCATGAATGTTTGAAGCCCGGTCTCAGCCTTTTCACATGAACGTCTCAATGAGGTTTGAGTGCATTCGTGTTCATTCGTGTAAATCTAGCTGCGTGTTTTGTTCATAGGTGGCTTGGCATTACCCTTTTGCTTTAATGTAATTCAGGTTCAGACAAAGTTCAGGCAAACTGGCATCTGCTGGGAAAACTTTCTTCATCTTAAATAAAAAAGTGAAACAAGAGGTATGAAATTATGCACGCATGGCCTTTACAGGCCTAGTCTACGTATCGGTCATATAGGTGTGAAAGTGCAGAGCAGGACGGGATATTTTTCAGACGATTAAAAAATAAAATAAAATAAGCTGAGGGAGAAGAAAGCCAACTCTACATCCAATGAGCTGCAATCACCCATCAGATTAGTTTCGGTTCAGTTGTGGGTGACTGCTTCCATTTGCTTCAGAGTGGCAGCTGGCTGCTCTGACACATTAACACACACTATGGATTGTCAACACACCACAAGACTCCTCGCCATGGCAGAAAACCGATCCCGCTGTAGGAAAGGAGACCCCCAGACAAACACGCTGCAATGACCGAGCCCTCGTAGTAATCAAACCTACTCCGTTTGTATATTTTCATTTTCTGTTATTGGGATTTTTATCTTGAGAGGCGCTAAAAAAAGACGGTTTTCTTTCAGTCAGAGAAGTTTCGTGACAGTCTCTTATGACATTCGTTACTTTCAAAGACATTCAGGATTAGAACAATAACCTGAACGTGTGTGTATTAATGCAAGAGACGTGCATACCAAACCTGAATAATGAGCTTTAATAGCTGATGGCATACAACTATAAAAAAGGAAGCAAACAGAAGAACGGGGGCTGACAGACATAACCCTGACAGCGATGACACCATCTGCAGAAGCAGATCTCGGGAGACATGACAAAACCGCGTCATTCAGCTGGTCCTTAAAAATCCCAGACCTGCGTCTGTCTGAAGGTGTCGATCAAATGCCGCTCACTTCCTGAGGGCTGCATACTTTTGTTTCTCAAACTCATTAAAGTCTCTATATAGGACAGTGGGTTTTAATGCAATAAAGCCAGCAGAGCAGCTCTAGATAGACGTTAGAGTTTGCAGTGACTCATGAATCCCCCAGCTGGTGCTGATTAACAGTGAACCATTACTTGGTTCACTGATTGACAGAAGCCTAATAAACAAATTGTTACTCATTTAAAATGTCAACATACTGTAATCTACTTTTCTCTGCTCGTACTGCCAGAAAAATGATTTCCTTTGACTCCTTTGGAAAGTAATTTGTAAGAAAGCAGCAGACACCGATTAAGAGACGTCGACAGACAACATAAACAGATCGGAGTCGTAGTTAAACGTGTACATCCACTAATCATGAGAGTGAAACTCATTGATTTTGGGCTTTTAATGATGGATTTGAACAGGTTATTATGCCATTCTTGATTTTTAAAGTCTCTCGTCTCGTCTTCTTCTGCCTATCTGGGTCCGAGTCACGGGGGCAGCATCCCAACCAGGGAGTTCCAGACCGTCCTTTCCCCGGCCACCTCCACCAGCTCCTCCAGTAGGACCCCAAGGCGTTCCTGGGCCAGTTTGGCGACGCACTTTCTACAACGTGTCCTGGGTCGACCTGGGGGCCTCTTGCCGGTGTCGGTACAGGATCTGCTCGGGTGCAAGATCGGCTCGGGGTCCTTCGACTGCAGATGACGTCAAAGTACGGCAAACCCACTCGGACAAAATACACTACACATCTTTATACTGTTGGAAAGAATTTAGCAGTTTCGTTATTAAAATAATGTTTCTTAAGACGTAAGTTTGTGTTTATAATGGTATTTGTAAAATAAAACACTATATCTTATTCATAATGTTGAACTCCTCTTTGAGCACATCCCTTGAAGGATCATAGGTATTAGCAACACCTGTGAAATTGTATTTGCAGGAAAGAAGTGTGTCCCGTTTATTGAAGTATTTTGTGTTTAGAGTTGTTGACGTCTTGTCCATGAGTAGTTCAGGTACGCTCATAGCTGCTAGCCAAAACTCTGGAGTTAAACGTTTTCTGGCTTTACTAAAATACCTGTCTACTTATTTGATTGATGGTAGTTTTACTTTCTATTAGACTCCAAATGTAATCATTTAGCAGGTTTCTAATTCATAATTTGTAAGAATGTAATCGGTGATATTAGCATTAGCATTCCTATGGGTTTTTCCATGCAAATTAGCATTGCGCTAACCACTCGCTGCCAAATTGCAGCCTTTGCAATTAGAAAATCTCCTTTTGTCACATCGCAATTTAATTGCACATGCAGTTAATCATTCAGCCCTAATATGCATGCAGCTCTATGCTAAAAGTGTATTTTCAAAGAGGTAGTGATGGATTTCTTTGTAAAAGTTGTCCATCTTTCCAACAGAAAAATTTGCCTGGACCAACGTAACGTGATTACGTAACTTCCGTGAGGTTCATGTTTTACGTGAGGTTCATGTTCAGCCAATCAACTACTTTGACGTCATCAGCAGTCGAAGGACCCCGAGCCGATCTTGCACCCGAGCAGATCCTGCACCGACACCGGCAGGACATGCCTGAAACACCTCCCTGGGCAGGCGTCCAGGAGGCATCCTAACAAGATGCCCAAACCACCTCAAATGACTCCTTTCGATAGGGAGGAGCAGCGGCTCTACTCCGAGTCTCTCCCGAATGTCCGAGCTCCTCAACCTATCCCTAAGGCTGAGCCCAGCCACCACGCAGAGAAAACACATTTCGGCCGCTTGTATCCGCCATCTTGTTCTTTTGGTCATTACCCAAAGCTCATGACCATTGGTGAGGACTGGGACGTAGATCGACAGGTAAATTTCTACATGGTAAGTTTCGATGCCTGTGCAAACTTCTATTTACTGCACCTCAACGCAAATAAAAAACACTTTTATTCGAGGCTCTGAAGCACATAAAGCGATGCAAACAGAATCGTTTGACCACTTTGACAAAAGAACAAAACAAAAGAAGGCAGCATGTCGAGCCCCTGTGCCAAGAGAACTTGTCTAATAAAAGCCGAACATGCAGCTCGGGAACACCCTAGAGAGCGGGAAGTTTCCACAAAGCTTTCAGTTGCGTCTCACAAACTGGGCTTCTCCGTGTTAGAGTGGGCAATCTGTTCGCTCCGGTTCGCATTATATCACAAGTCCGTCAGCCTGTAAATCCTCCCAGTGAAACACGACTCGAGTCCACCTCTGGGATGTTTACAGACACCTTTGGGAGAAAGTCTGCCCGGTGAGCTCATAACCAAATGTGCCTCCTGCTGCTGATGCTGCTATACTGCCTGATTTTT
Source organism: Nothobranchius furzeri (assembly GCF_043380555.1). NCBI lineage: Eukaryota > Metazoa > Chordata > Actinopteri > Cyprinodontiformes > Nothobranchiidae > Nothobranchius > Nothobranchius furzeri. The sequence continues at coordinate 2,594,761 of NC_091752.1, forward strand.
AATACACACGCTGAACTTTTACTGCATAATAAATGAGAAAGTGATTTCCTTTGGCGGATCACAAATGCTAATATATACTACTCTGTCCTTTCTTTTGATGAGATGACCAGACGCAGAGAGGCATCTGTGTCCTTTCAGGAATAATCACGGAAAAATCTATCAGGATTTTTCCTTTCTTTACTCTCACAGATTTGCATGCAGCACCACTGTCATTTTCCTCTCTGAGGAAGTCTTCATGTGTTTTTATCTGTGTTTTAAGGCAGGGGTGTCAAACTCAAACTCACAAAGGGCCGAAATGAAACTCTGGGACGGAGTCGAGGGCCAAACTTAATATTTTTTGAAAAAGTGACGGCAAATTTGCACATTTTCTTTATCAACATGTATGCAATTTTGAACCTTTAAATTTGGAAACAAACATATTTCTGCATTAACACTGAATGTGGAATAACCAAATTACACACGAGAAAGTCAGGTTTAAATAAAACACATCAGTGGTATTCATTACTTGTGGTATATTCAGCATTTTTAAAATCTATTCAGGATTTATGTTTTCTTGTTTATTCATTTTTCTTATTTTTATTCTCCTTTTTTCTCCTGTAATACGTGTCATCGCTGCTGTGACGTCTAGCTTTCCCCACTGAGGAACAATAAAGGGATTTTCTATTCTATTCATCTATCTGCAGCCTTTCCACTTCCTGTTTACTGTAGGTTAAATCTTTTCTCACGGGCCAACAACAAAATAAAAATATCATTTTATCTTAAATGAAAATGCAACATCTCACCTGTTAACTTTCATGTTTTGGAGCAGAAAAAGAGCATAAAACCAACATATTTAAAGCTCAGTTTGCTCCACTGGTTCACTGTGATGCTCACCTGTTCCAGCCAGATACCTGCATCATGGGGTTGATCTGAGCTGAGGAGGAGACTCCTGTTGTTTTGTTCATCTTCATCATAATAATGACAACATTAGATGACAACAGGAGCTCACATAGGTTTGTGCTGCTGAACATGTCTGAGCAGCTTGACCACGTTGTTGTGTGTCAGGGAGGAAAAATAACAACTACAGCAGCCACAGAGTCGTGCTGGTTTGAGCGTGTCGCTGCTCGCTGGAGTTATATCAGCTCTGTCTGGACGTTAGTTGGAAAAATTTCTCTTTCAGTCGTGAACACGTTACTGAGCGGCTAGAATCTCCGTTTCTGGGCTTCAACGTCGGCAAATAGCTGAGTGAACTCGGTGATGAGTGAGAGGAGTGTAAATTGTCTGAGACAGCGGAGCTGCAGACACCCGGCAGAAGACGCTAGAAAAAACACAAAGGAGGGGGCGCTTCGGCTCCGCGCTGACAGCGCAAAGCATCGTGGGAGTTGAAGTATTTGCGGTAAAATCGGCCAGCGGGCCAGTTTTAATATATTTTTGATATTTATCTCGCGGGCCACATAAAATGACTCTGACATATGTGTTTTAAGGTATTTGTTGTGTTGTTTTTACTGATGTTTCATTGTTTTATGTGCTTGTTTTATTTTTACTGTCCCTGTAAAGCCTCTTGGTGGCATTTATCATGTCTGTAAGGCGCTATACAAATACAACAGAGTTGAGTTGGAAGTCACGTGTCGTCCTCCAGGAGTGACCAGACACGTGACACAGTCAAGATGGCGGTGGTGGGAACCGCCCACTAAGTTTCAGCTCAGCTCTACAGAAACCTACGGGTGACAGCAGCACAGAGGGTCCATCTATTATATATACAGTCTATGGTGCAAAGGGAGCGTAACAGAAAAAATATCGACTAATTCTGTGATGGTGTGTTCATGGGCAGGAAAACATGGTTGATTTTCTTTAAAAAGGGTGACTAATGACTAAAATAAAGTGATTTTTTTTATTTTTTGGTTGGCCGATCACTGAATTTTGGTCGATTCCAATCATCAATTAATTATTTTACATTTAGTTTCACATCTGAATGTTGCATAAACTGTAAGAACTATTTCTCTAAACACGGGCTGTTCAAGAGGCTATCCACACAGGGTAAGAGTTTGATTATTTGTAACTTTTACACAAAAAAAGCTCCAATATGCCTCCAAAATTCCCTTTAATGAGAGACTGCTCCATAGCTGTGCTTGTGAACCAGGAGTTGTTTTTATTTTTACTTCGGTGTGTTAAAAAGTTATAAAATGTATTCAAACCTCAACTAAACATGGGGATAAGAGGACTAAATGAAGAGTTCTGAGGAGGAGTGAATTTCAGGCCAAACCTCTATTTTTAGTCCATCAGACCCAAAAACGTTTCTGTTTCCACTCCTCCTGAAAACTGGGTTGTGTTCTGTTTAAATCACGGACTCTTGTCCCTGCATGCGGACGTCCTCCAGTTCAATAACACTCCAGGAACAGCATCAATGCTAATCTTTTACTCCATCAAACGAACTCCCAGCTGCAGGAAGCGGTTGCAGCTTTCGTTTCCGGGCAATGACAATATCTCTTGATGGTTTATCCTCATCAGCCTGACTGGTTGATGGTGCGCCTCTGTGGATTCTGAGCAATGAGCCAAAAACTATCAACAGGGACCCGATAATCCTCCATGGGCTTCGATGAGTGCGGAGCTGAACTCCTAAAATGCTGAAAAGAGGAGGCTGGAAGAGAAACGGCTGAAGTTTGGGATTAAATTATAATATATGAGATTAGACAGGCGAGTCGGATGTTAGGAAAGTGATGAACAAAGTTTTTTTTATCTGTTTTGAAGGCAAACAGCTTTTCTGTTTGTTTTAATGAAAAAGAACAACCCTCAACTTCTTGATTGTTTGGGGAAATGCAAAGTAAAGCTCCAAAAGCAAAAAGAGGAGCAGACACCCTTCACACGCTACTGGAAAATGAAAGGGTCTGAAATCTCACTCACGGTGCCGCCCATCTGACTGGTGGCCATCATGCCAACTACTGTGTTGCCATAGCAACGGTGAGTGAAGAAAAGACTAAAACAAGTGTTCTTTTCACTTCAAAAGCACCAAAAACGATCACGGCACACACACAGATTATAATTCATACATACAGGAGATTATGTTCTTAAAAACGTTGCTTCCTGGACCACCAAGCTGCCCTAAGCTCATCATCGCTGTAATCTTGACGCTCAGATTGTGTCTGTGGATTTTTAAATAATGATGCAACCTGGACTGCACCTTGCTCGATGCATCAAAGCAGTTTGGCACACCAGGAATTAGACGGTTTAACTGTGATGACTCTTAATCTGCTCATTATTTTGCAAATAAACTTGATGCCAAACTAAAACGAGCCCTACAATCAGACCCAGTGAGAGGAAATGCACAAATAAAGTAGTGTGAGAGGGCTGTGCAGCTTTAACGCTGAATATCATCAGTTTGTCGCGTTTTCTTGTGAAACTAAGAAAGGCAAAAGATTACAGCAAGGAGGTCATTTACCTCTAGAGGATAATCCAGCCATCATTAAGACATCGGAGAAGATTGAAGTAGAGATTTTAAGGGTATTACCTCCAGTCGTTGCACCATCTCCCTGATGTCTTCGCCGCAGTTGTCGTGGACGGAAAGCATGACGCACTCCCCACGCTCGTAGAAGATCTTAATGCTCATAATCCCTGAGGTCCATCCGATCACATCGCGGCACGAACAGTTAAACACCACATTTTTCGACTCCTCCTCAATGAGCACGATGAACTCATTGGATATGCCAAGCAAGCAGTCCATGTCCATGGCCTGGCTGAAGTCCCGGGCGCAGACGCTCCAGGTGACGGCTCCCACGCTGAGCAGATGAGCGTCCTTCCTGGGTTTGACTTTCTCCTTTTTCTTGGCTCCGAGCGAGATGAAGCTGAATTTGACGGCCGAGTCCACGGTAGCTGTGCTGACAAAGTTCTCGGCGAGGTCTTTCAGGTACTCCTGCCGCGTGCGAGTGGCCATGACTCGGAACTTCTCCGACTTGTGAGCGGCGTTCTCGCCGTTGATCACCTTGGCGAGCAGGAAGTCCCTGAAAACCGCCGACTTTGGGAAAGTTACGGACTTGGGAATAGGGGGTCCAAAGGGAGGCACGTCCTTGGATCTGGATACAGCCACACTAAAAAATAAATAAATAAATAAATAAAGAGTGTAAAAAATGTATTCATAAGGAGCGGGCTCTCGTCACAGAAATGACACGGCAGGCAGGAAAAGCTGCTCTGTTCAGCAAGGCCTGTGTTATTAGCGAGAGTTGCCCCGACTTAAAAACACCTGATCGTTCCAAGTCATAATTTCAAGGTGTCTCTGAAGATAATAACTATATCATCTGTGAGCAGATGAAACGAGCCCTGTGATTTGTGCACATTACTATAAAGTAATGACAGAAAGCGCAGAAAGAACTCAGCAGGCTGTTATTATTACGCTTTTAAATTAGAACCTCAAAAAGTTCATGAGGAGCCAATCGTGCAAAACCTCATCCGACGATGAAACGCACTCTCCTTTACTGTTAGGAGCACAGGGCTCAACTCTGAGCAGCACTTTTTCTTCATTTCTTCTCCTCCAAGACGTCTTATCTTGACCAAACAGAGAAAAACACACTGGAAGAGCCTTGCAGGCGAGATACGAGCTTGTTCTGGTTACCTGTAGCAGACGTTATCAGTGCAGGGGTTGTGGACTTTGACGACGACAAACACATGCTGGAAATGCGAGCGGATGTTTTTGGGAGTGAAAGGAAGAGCCCCAGGCTCCTGGAACACTATGGTGACGATGTCATTGCCGATATGTCTCTTCCTTAGTAACTAGAAGGAAAAGAAAAAGGAGTCAACCCCAGAAAAAGGACGAATGTTAACCGATATAAAGGACTGAGAGAATATGTTGAATTCTCACGGCAGATAGCCGCAGAGAAGACTGGCCAAGAATTTCAGATTTATCAACCAAAACAAAGATTTAATTAGATTTCCAGTTTTATGATGTACTTTTAACCTTCAAAACATCATCAGTACAAACACTACAATACCCATAATACCTTGAGTACACCAACCAGAAGAACGCAACTTATAAACAAAGTTCCCAAATTTCTAGTGGTTTAGGCTCCAAAATCAACTTAAAACGGTTTCAATGTGATTTATTTCGATTTTCCAGCACTTGAAGATGTGAACTAGGGGTAGACTCATATATCGGTCGACACGTATTTACCATATTTTATATATCAGCATTGGCAGATTTCTCCTTAGTAGAGCCGATTTAATGTCGGGCACATCCCCGGGCAGCCCGGTGCTGCAGCAGAATTTATGTATATTTAATTATTGACATCTGCATAACACATACAGTGATCCCTCGTTTATCGTGGTAGATGCGTTCCAGACCCGGCCGCGATAGGTGAAAATCCACGAAGTAGGGACACCATATTTACAGTACAGTACTATATTCAGTGATCGTATGATCACATTCTCTTTTTGTGGGTAAAACTCAAGAAAAAAAATTTTTTACTTGTTTTTTTTATAGTTTTATTACAAAAAGTGCATTTTATGATGAAATTGATGAAAAAAACAGGAATTTCTTGATATTTCGCATAGAAAAATACCGCAAATCGGCGAATTTCCCTTGAATAAGGCTCCAAAGAAAAAAATCTGCGAAGTCGTGAATCCGCGATAAACAAACCGCGAAGTAGCGAGAGATCACTGTAATCTCAATTTACCAATTTTGAATGTTTAGCATTTGGTCAGTCCGTTGATTTGTTTGAGTAACCTTAGTTAGATGTCTGATTTTAAAACTGAACAAAGCCCCAAAATAAGATTTCACGGTTCGTTAATTCAGTGTTCAAAAAAGTGATTCAGCTAATGTTATAAGTGACATTTTGGCAAGTAAATAAAGTGGAAAACTGGATATCAGCCATGAAAATCGGCCAAAAATCAGCATTGGTATCAACAAAAGACAAACCAATATTGGTCTACTTGTAGTCTAAACAGACATGAACAGTAAATCTATGCTCAAAACAATCGTTTCACTTCCTTGGTTCACCAATATCATTCGGCAAAAATCTAATTCAGACACAATTTGCTTGATTGAAAAAACAAATACTTTAAAATTTCAAGGTACAGTGATCCCTCGTTTATCGTGGTAGATGCGTTCCAGACCTGGCCGCGATAGGTGAAAGTCCGCGGAGTAGGGACACCATATTTACAGTACAGTACTATATTCAATTATCGTATCATCACATTCTCTTTTTGTGGGTAAAACTCAAGAAAAATTTTTTTACTTGTTTTTTTTATAGTTTTATTACAAAAAGTGCATTTTATGATGAAATTGATGAAAAAACAGGAATTTCTTGATATTTCGCATAGAAAAATACAGCGAATCGGTGAAAAATACCGCGAATCGGCGAATTTCCCTTGAATAAAGGCTCCAAAGAAAAAAATCTGCGAAGTCGTGAATCCGCGATAAACGAACCGCAAAGTAGCGTGGGATCACTGTAATCTCAATTTACCAATTTTGAATGTTTAGCATTTGGTCAGTCCGTTGATTTGTTTGAGTAACCTTAGTTAGATGTCTGATTTTAAAACTGAACAAAGCCCCAAAATAAGATTTCACGGTTCGTTAATTCAGTGTTCAAAAAAGTGATTCAGCTAATGTTATAAGTGACATTTTGGCAAGTAAATAAAGTGGAAAACTGGATATCAGCCATGAAAATCGGCCAAAAATCAGCATTGGTATCAACAAAAGACAAACCAATATTGGTCTACTTGTAGTCTAAACAGACATGAACAGTAAATCTATGCTCAAAACAATCGTTTCACTTCCTTGGTTCACCAATATCATTCGGCAAAAATCTAATTCAGATACAATTTTCTTGATTGAAAAAACAAATACTTTAAAATTTCAAGATACAGTGATCCCTCGTTTATCGTGGTAGATGCGTTTCAGACCTGGCCGCGATAGGTGAAAGTCCGCGGAGTAGGGACACCATATTTACAGTACAGTACTATATTCAATTATCGTATCATCACATTCTCTTTTTGTGGGTAAAACTTAAGAAAATTTTTTTTACTTGTTTTTTTATAGTTTTATTACAAAAAGTGCATTTTATGATGAAATTGATGAAAAAAACAGGAATTTCTTGATATTTCGCATAGAAAAATACAGCGAATCGGTGAAAAATACCGCGAATCGGCGAATTTCCCTTGAATAAAGGCTCCAAAGAAAAAAATCTGCGAAGTCGTGAATCCGCGATAAACGAACCGCGAAGTAGCGCGGGATCACTGTAATCTCAATTTACCAATTTTGAATGTTTAGCATTTGGACAGTCTGTTGATTTGTTTGAGTAACCTTAGTTAGATGTCTGATTTTAAAACTGAACAAAGCCCCAAAATAAGATTTCACGGTTTGTTAATTCAGTGTTCAAAAAAGTGATTCAGCTAATGTCATAAGTGACATTTTGGCAAGTAAATAAAGTGGAAAACTGGATATCAGTCATGAAAATCGGCCAAAAATCAGCATTGGTATCAACAAAAGACAAACCAATATTGGTCTACTTGTAGTCTAAACAGACATGAACAGTAAATCTATGCTCAAAACAATCGTTTCACTTCCTTAGTTCACCAATATCATTCGGCAAAAATCTAATTCAGGTACAATTTGCTTTATTGAAAAAACAAATACTTTAAAATTTCAAGATACAGTGATCCCTCGTTTATCGCGGTAGATGCGTTCCAGACCTGGCCGCGATAGGTGAAAATCCGCGAAGTAGGGACTCCATATTTACAGTACAGTGTCAGAACCCAAGTTCCCAGGCCAGCATCTTCCAGCTAGCCGGCCTCCACTATGGACCACAACTCCCAGCATGTCCCTCGTGGGGATTCCCTCCACGTCGCACCTACGTCACAAACCGCGGTTATAAACAGAAGTCGCCTTTCCAGCTCACCTCTCAGTCATCGTTTCTTCAGATTCATAATCAGAGTTTCCAACCTACCGATACATCCCACGAACTATCAGCTCATAGTAAGTTATCTTACTTACTTCTGGAAAGCCGCTCGAACGCTCGGGGGTTTCCTAGATTAAATCGTGAGCCGGCGTTTCACCGACGCTCTCACTTCCGCGTCTGTGAAACCACGCGCTCCCTGCAAGCTCAACTCCCGAATCCAGCCGACCAGTCTGACATACAGTACTATATTGAATTATCGTATGATCACATTCTTTTTTTATGGGTAATAGAATACGCATAGAATACGCATAGAAAAATACCGCGAATCGGTGAAAAATACCACGAATCGGCGAATTTCCCTTGAATAGGGCTCCAAAGAAAAAAATCCTCGAAGTCGTGAATCCGCGATAAACGAACCGCGAAGTAGCGAGGGATCACTGTATATCAAGGATTTCAATCAGCTATAAGAATCTAGATTTGACATTTGACTGTGAACGGTTGAAGGACGATGCTAATCTTTACTTTTTAAAAAGCGCTCAACAGTTCGGGTGCACGTTTGAGACTTATTTTGAAAGAATGAAGGAAGTAGAGTTTTGTTGATGCAGCTGCAGGAGTAGAACCACACCTCGGACCGATACCGCTAAATGTCTCATTTTAAAAGTTAACCCTCAGCTAAAACAATAAAAAACATAAAGTAAGATTTCAGAGCACAATGGGGTTGATTTCTTACACTATTCTTGAAAAATTAAAATGATTTAAACTTAAAAAAAAAACACATTTCAGTATAAAAGTGGTTATTTTTCACACGCAGACTTGCATTTGGGTTCTTTCTATTATGCTTTTGATTTGAAAATTCACTAATAAGGAATGACGATCCTCCTTTATAAGCCGTCACGTAAATTTGAGCTAGCTTTGATGACTGAAGCGAACGTTCACGGAAAGAAACGTTATCATCTGGGTACTTTTGCACATTTAATACTCAACATAAGAAGGGCCCCATGAGTGGAAACGGAAAGGAAAAACCAATAATTGAGTTTTTGTGGCGAGAAATCATCACCTATCCTAATTTAAGATTTGTCCCTCCAACCTGAATGAGCTGTATTGACCCAAAGCCATTATATACCACTTGTATGGCTGGACCGTGTCAATACTTAACCTCATTCTGTCTGGAATGAGGTCGTCAGTTTGGGTCAGGAAGAGTCCAAAACCAGCAGGATTAGAGGGTGCAGGGAAGAAATGGAAAGGATGAAGG